>NW_012289260.1:0-10531 GCF_000151885.1 Dipodomys ordii | reverse complement strand
TCATCCCCCGCTGTGTCCCCCGCTGGGTCCCGCTGTGTCCCGCTGTGTCCCTCCGCTTTGTCCCGCTGAGTCCCATCTGTGTCGCCGCTGTGTCCCGCTGTGTCCTCGCTGTGTCCCCGGCTGTCTGCCGCTTTGTAACCGCTGTGTCCCTAGCTGTGTCCCGCTGTGTCCCGCTGTGTCCCCCGCTTTGTCCCGCTGAGTCCCATCTGTGTCGCCGCTGTGTCCCACTATGTTCCCGCAGTGTCCCCGCTGTGTCCCGCTGTGTCCCGCTGTGTCCTCGCTTTGTCCCCCGAGTGTCCCGTTGTGTCCCCAGCTGTGCACCCCGCTGTGTCCCGCTGTGTCCCCGCTGTAACGGCGCTGAGTCCCGCTGGGTCCCGCTATGTCCTCCCTGTGTTCCCCGCTGTGTCCCGCTGTGTCCCCCGCGGTGTCCCGCTGTGTCTCACTGTGTCCCGCTGTGTCCTCGCTGTGTTCTCCGCTGTATCCCGATGTGTCCCCCGCCAGGTCCCCGCTGTGTCCCTGTTGTGTCCCAATGTGTCCTCGCTGTGTCCCCCACTGTGTCCCGCTTTGTCCTCCCTGTGTCCCCCGCTGTGTCCCGCTGTGTCCCGCTGTGTCCCCCGCTGTGTTCCCCGCTGTGTACCGCTGTGTCCCCCACAGTGTCAGCGCTGTGTCCCGCTGTGTCCTCGCTGTGTCCCCCGCTGTCTCCCGCTCTGTACCCCGCTGTGTCTCAAGCTTTGTGCCTGCTGTGTCCCACTGTGTTGTGCTGTGTCCCGCTGTGTTCACAGCTGTGTACCTCGCTGTGTAACGCTCTGTCCCCGCTGTATCGACGCTGTGTCGCGCAGGGTCCCGCTGTGTCCTCGCTGTGTTCCCTGCTGTGTCCCGCTGTGTCCGCCACTGTGTCCCGGTGTGTCCCCGCTGTGTTCCGCTGTGTCCTCGCTTTTTTACCCTCTGTGTCCCGCTGTGTCCCTGCTGTATCGACGCTGGGTCCCGCTGGGTCCCGCTGTGTCATCCCTGTGTCCCCCGCTGTGTCCCTGCTGTGTCCCCGCTGTGTCCCGCTGTGTACTGCTGTGTCCCCCGCTGAGTCCCGTTGTGTCCCTCTGTGTCCCCCGCTGTGTCCAGCTTTGTCCCCGCTGTGTCTCGCTGTGTCCCACGCTCTGTCCCCCACTGTGTCCCGCTGTGTCCCCCGCTGTTTCCCAATGTGTCCCCCACTGTGTACCACTGTGTCCCCGCAGGTTCCCCTCTGTTTCCTGCTGTGTCCCGATGTGTTCCGTGGTGTCCTCGCTGTGTCCCCCTGCTGTGTCCCGCTGTGTCCTGCTGTGTCCCCCACTGTGTCCCCCGCTGTGTCCCTATGTGTCCCACTCTTTGTCTCCCTGTGTCCCCGGAGTTTCCGCGCTGTGTCCCGCTGTTTCCCACTGTGTTCTGTGGTGTCCCGCTTTGTCCCCCGCTGTGTCCCCCAGTGAGTCGCCGCTGTGTCCCCGCTTTGTCCTGCTGAGTCCTCCATGTGTCCCCCGCTGTGTCCTGGCTTTGTCCCCCGCTGTGTCACGCTGTGTCCACTGCTGGGACCCGGCTGTGTCCCGCTGTGTCCCGCTGTGTCCTCACTGTGTCCCACTCTGTGTTCCGTTGTGTCCTCGCTGTGTCCCCCGCTGTGTCCCGCTGTGTCCCCCGCTGTGCCCTGCAGTGTCCCGCTCTGTCCCGCTGTGTCCTCGCTGTGTCCCTCTGTGTCCCGCTGTGTCCCCCAATGTTTCCCCTGCTGTGTCCAGCTGTGTCCCCCACTGTGTCCCACTCTGTCCCCCTCTGTGTCCCGCTGTGTCCCCCGCTGTGTCCCACTTTGTCCCCCACTGTGTCCCGCAGTTACCCCGCTGTGTCCCGCTGTGTCCTGCTGTGTCCCGTGGTGTCCCGCTTTGTCTCCTGCTGTGTCCCCGGCTGAGTCTAGCTGTGTCCCCACTGTGTCCTCTCTGTGTCCCCCGCTGTGTCCTGCTCTGTTCCCCACTGTGTCTCCCGTTTTGTCCCCGCTGTGCCCCGCTGTGTCCCGCTGTGTCCCGCTGTGTCCCCCACTGTGTCCGGTTGTGTCAACAGCTCTGTACCCGGCTGTGTCACTGCTGTATCGACGCTGTGTCTCGATGGGTCCTGCTGTGTCTCTCTCTGAGTTCCCCATTGTGTCCCGCTGTGTCCCCCGCTGTGTCCTTGCTGTGTCCCCGCTGGGTCCCGCTGGGTCCCGCAGTGTCCCCTGCTGAGTCCCGTTGTGTCACCGCTGTGTCCCGCTGTGTCCCCGCTCTATCGATGCTGTGTCCCGCTGGGTCCCGCTGTGTCCTCTCTTTGTTCCCCGCTGTGTCCCGCTGTGTCCCCGGCTGTGTCTGGCTGTGTCCCGCTGTGTCCCCCGCTGTGTCCTCGCTATGTCCCCGCTGTGTCCCGCTGTGTCCCCGGCTGTGTCTGGCTGTGTCCCGCTGTGTCCCCCGCAGTGTCCTTGCTATGTCCCCGCTGTGTCCCGCTGTGTCCCACAGTGTCCCCAGCTGTGTCCCGCTGTGTCACCGCTGTGTCCCGCTGTGTCCTCGCTGTGTCCCCGCTGGGTCCCGCTTTGTCCTTGCTGTGTACCCGCTGTGTTCCTGCTCTATCGACGCTGTGTCCCGCTGTGTCCCCAGCTGTGTCCAGCTTTGTCACCGCTGTGTCCCGCTGTGTCCTCGCTGTGTCCCCCGCTGTGTCCCGCTTGGTCACTGCTGTGTCCTGCTGTGTCCTCGCTGTGTCCCCCGCTGTGTCCCGCTTTGTCCCTGCTGTGTACCCCGCTGTGTCCCGCTGTGTCCACCACTGTGTCCCGCTGTGTCCCCTGCTGTGTCCCCACTGTGTCATGCTGTGTTTCGCTGTGTCCGATGTGTCCTCGCTCTGTCTCCCTCAGTGTCCACCTGTGTCACGCTCTGTCCCTTCTGTGTCCCTCTTTGTCCAGCTCTGTCCCCGCTGTGTGTCCGCTGTGTCCCGCTGTGTAACCTTCTGTGTCCAGCTGTGTCCCCTCTGTGTCCTCCTGTGTCCATTCTCTGTCCCACGCTGTCCACCGCTGTGTCCCCCAGCTGTGTCCCGCAGTGTCCCCGCTGTGTCCCGTTGTGTCCTACTGTGTCCCGTGGTGTCCCGCTTTTTTCCCTCTATGTCCTCTGCTGAGTCCCCTCTGTGTCCCCGCTATGTCCAGCTGTGTCCTCGCTGTGTCCTCTGCTGTCTCCCGCTTTGTCCCACGCTGTGTCCTACTGTGTCCCACTGTGTCCCTGCTGTGTCCCCCGCTGTGTCCCGCTGTGTCCCGCTGTGTCCCCCGCTGTGGCCTGCTGTGTCACGCTGTGTCCCCGCTGTGTCCCTGCTGTGTCCCGCTGTGTCCCCTGATGTGTCCCGCTGGGTCCCGCTGTGTCCCCCGCTGTGTCCCGCTGTGTCCCGGCAGGTTCACCGCTATTTCAAGCTGTGTCCTGCTGTGTTCCGTGCTGTCCTGCTTTGTCCCCCGCTGTGTCCCGCTGTGTCCACTGCTGGGTCCCCGCTGTGTCCCGCTGTGTCTCGCTGTGTCCCGCTGTGTCCTCGCTTTCTCCCATGCTGTGTTAAGCTGTGTCCTCCCTGGGTCCCCCGCTGTGTCCCGCTGTATCCCCCGCTGTGCCCCGCAGTGTCCCGCTGTGTCCCGCTGGGTCCCCCGCTGTGTCCCGCTGTGTCCCCCGCTGTGCCCCGCAGTGTCCCGCTGTGTCCCGCTCTGTCCCCCACTGTGTCCCCCGCTGAGTCCTCTATGTGTCGCCGCTGTGTCCCGCTGTGTCCTCGCTGTGTCCCCTGCTGTCTCCCGCTTTGTCCCACGCTGTGTCCCGCTGTGTCCTCGCTGTGTCCCCCGCTGTGTCCCGCTATGTTCCCGCAGTGTCCCCGCTGTGTCCTGCTGTGTCCCACTGTGTCCCGTGGTGTCCCAGGTTGTCCTTTGCTGTGTCCCCAGGTGAATCCCCGCTGTGTCCCGCTGTGTCCCCCACTGGGTCCCGCTGTGTCCCCGCAGGGTCACCGCTGTTTCCCGCTGTGACCCGCTGTGTTCCGTGGTGTCCCGCTTTGTCCCCCGCTGTGTCCCCCGCTGAGTCCCCGCTGTGTCCCCCGCTTTGTACCGCTGTGTCCGTGCAGTGTCACCGCTGTGTCCCGCTGTGTCACACTGTCCCGTGGTGTCCTGCTTTGTCCCCCGCTGTGTCCCCCACTGAGTCCCCCCTGTGTCAAAACTGTGTCCCGCTGTGTCCTCTCTGTGTCCCCCGCTGTCTCCCGCTTTGTCCCCCGCTGTATCCCGCACCCCACTGTACCGCTGTGTCCTCGATGTGTCCCCCACTGTGTCCAGCTGTGTCCCGCTATGTTCCCGCAGTGTCCTCGCTGTGTCCCGCTGTGTCCCGCTTGTCCTCGCTGTGTCCCCCGCTGTGTCCTGCTGGGTCCCGCTGTGTCCTCGCTGTGTTCCCCGTTGTGTCCCGCTGTGTCCCCCGCTGTGTCCCCGCTGTGTCCCTGCTGTGTCCCTGCTGTGTCGCCGCTGTGTCCCGCTGTGTCCTGCTGTGTCCTCGCTGTGTCCCACGCTGTGTTCCGCTGTGTCCCCCGCTGTGTCCCGCTGTGTCCCCCACTGTGTCCCGCTGTGTCCCGCTGTGTCCCCCGCTTTGTCCCGCTGAGTCCCCTCTGTGTCGCCGCTGTGTCCTCGCTGTGTCCCCCGCTGTCTGCCGCTTTGTCCCCGCTGTGTCCCTAGCTGTGTCCCCGCTGTGTCCCACTGTGTACCCCGCTGTGTCCCACTATGTTCCCGCAGTGTCCCCGCTGTGTCCCCGCTGTGTCCCGCTGGGTACACTCTGTGTCCCCCCGCAGTGTCCCGTTGTGTCCCCAGCTATGCACCCTGCTGTGTCCCTCTGTGTCCCCGCTGTAACGACGCTGGGTCCCGCTGGGTCCCGCTATGTCCTCCATGTGTTCCCCGCTGTGTCCCGTTGTGTCCCCAGTTGTGTACCTCGCTGTGTCCTGCTGTGTCCCCGCTGTATCGACGCTGGGTCCCGCTGGGTCCCGCTGTGTCCTCCCTGTGTCCCCCGCTGTGTCCCGCTGTATCCCACTGTGTCCGCCACTGTGTCCCACGCTGTGTTCCGCTGGGTCCTCGCTGTGTCCCGCTCTATCCCGCTGTGTCCTTGCTCTGTCCCCCGGTGTGTCCTGCTGTGTCCCCGCTGTGTCCCAAGCTGTGTCCCGCTGTGTACCCCACTGTGTCCCCCTCTGTGTCCCGCTGTGTCCCCCGCTGTGTCCAGCTGTGTCCCACTGTGTCCCCCGCTGTGTCCCTGCTGTGTCCCCGCTGTATCCTGCTGTATACTGCTGTGTCCCCCGCTGAGTCCTGCTGTGTCCCCTCTGTGTCCCGCTGTGTCCTCACTGTGTCCCCCGCTGTATCCCGCTGTGTCCTAGCTGTGTCCCCAGCTGTGTCCCGCTGTGTCCCCCGCTTTGTCCCGCTGTGTCCCACTGTGTCCCCGCTGTGTCCCGCTGTGTCCCGCTGTGTCCCCAGTGTGCCCGCTGTGTTCCGCTGTGTACCCCGCTGTGTCCATCTATGTCACCGCTGTGTTCTGCTGTTGCCCATCTCTGTCTCCGCTGTCCCCCGCTGTGTCCCCCACTATGTGCCGCTGTGTCCTGCTATGTCCCCCGCTTCATCCCGCTTTGTCCCCCGCTGTGTTCCGCTGTTTCCCGCTGTGTCCTCGCTGTGTCCCGTGGTGTCTCACTTTGTCCCCGCTGTGTCCCCAGCTGTGTGCCCGCTGTGTCCCGCTGTGTACCCCGCAGTGTTCAGCTGTGTCACCGCTGGGTCCCGCTGTGGCCCATCTCTGTGTCAGCTGTACCCCGCTGTGTCCCCCGCTGAGTCCCCTCTGTTTCAACGCTGTTTCCCGCTGTTTCCCGCTGTGTCCTCGCTGTGTTCCCCGCTGTGTCCCGCTGTGTCCCCCGTTGTGCCCACCGCTGTGTCCTCGCTGTGTCCCCCGCTGTGTCCGGCTGTGTCCTCGCTGTGTCCCCCGCTGTGTCCCGCTGTGTCCCCCGCTGTGTCCCGCTGTGTCTCCCGCTTTGTCCCCGCTGGGTCCCGCTGGGGCCCGCTGTGTCCCGCTGTGTCCCGCTATGTTTCTGCTGTATCGACGCTGTGTCCTTCTGGGTCCCCCGTTGTATACCCCGCATTGTCCCACAGTGTCCCCCGCTGTGTCCCCCTGTGTGTACCCGCTGTGTCCCGCTGTGTCCCCTGCTGTGTCCCGCTGTGTCCAGCTGTGTTCCCGCTGTGTCCGGCTGTGTCCAGCTGTGTCCAGCTGTGTCCCTGCTGTGTTCCGCTGTGTCCCCTGCACTGTCCCCACTGTGTCCCGCTGTGCCCCTCGCTGTGTCCCGCTGTGTCCCGCCTTGTCCAATGCTGTCTCCTGCTGTATCTCCACCGTGTCCCTGCTGTGTCCCGCTGTGTCCTGCTGTGTCCCGTGGTGTCCCACTTTGTCCCCCGCTGTGTCCCCCGCTGAGTCCCGCTGTGTCCCCGCTGTGTCCCCCTGTGTCCTCTCTATGTCCCCCGCTGTGTCCCACTCTGTTCCCCGCTGTTTCCCCCGCTTTTTCCACACTGTGTCCCGGTGTGTCCCCGCTGTTTCGATGCTGTGTCCTGCTGTGTCCCACTGTGTCCACGCTGTGTTCCCCTCTGTGTCCTGCAGTGTCCCCCTTTCTGTCCCCCGCTGTGTCCCTCTATGTCCCCTGCTGTGTCCCGCTGTGTCCCCAGCTGTGTCCCTGCTTTGTCCCCGCTATGTCCCGATGTGTCCCGATGTGTTCCGCTGTGTCCCCCGCTGAGTCCCGCTGTGTCCCCCCTCTGTCCCCCGCTGTGTCCCGCTCTCTCCCGCTCTGTCCCCACTGTGTCTCACGCTTTGTCCCCGCTGTGTCCCGCTGTGTCCCCCACTGTGTCCCATTGTGTCCCCAGCTGTATACCCCGCTGTGTCCCGCTGTGTCCCCGCTGTATCGACTTTGTGTCCCGTTGGGTACCACTGTGTCCTCGCTGTGTCCTCGCTGTGTTCCCCGCTGTGTCCCCTGCTGTGTCCCCCTGTGTCCCTTGTGTGTCCCTCTGTGTCCCGCTGTGTCCCCCTCTATGTCCCCCGATGTGTCTCGCTGTGTCCCACGCTGTGTCCCGCTTTGTCCCCCGCTGTCCCTCGCTGTGTTCCGCTGTGTCCTCGCTGTGTCCCCCATTGTGTCCCGGTGTGTCCCCCGTGTGTCCCGCTGTGTCCCGCTGTGTCCCCGCTGTGTCCCGCTGTGTCCCCGCTGTGTGCTCGCCTTGTCCCGCTGTGTACCCCGCTGTGTCCACCTCTGTCCCTGCTTTGTCCCGCTGTGTCCCCTATCTGTCCCCCGCTGTGTCCCCTGCTGTGTCCCGCTGTGTCCCGCTGTGTCCCCCGCTTTGTCTCGCTGTGTCCCCGCTGTGTCCCCGCTGTGTTGCGTTGTGTCACACTGTGTCCCGTGGTGTCCTGCTTTGTCCCCCACTGTGTCCCCCGCTGAGTCCCCTCTGTGTCCCCGCTATGTCCCGCTGTGTCCTCGCTGTGTCCACCGCTGTCTCCGGCTTTGTCCCATGCTGTGTCCCGCTGCGTCCTCACTGTGTTTCCTGGCTGTGTCCCGCTGTGTCCCCGCTTTGTCCCCCGATGTGTCCCAATGTGTCCCGCTGTGTACCCTGCTGTGTCCTGCTATGTTCCCGCAGTGTCCCCGCTGTGTCCCGCTGTGTCCCATGGTGTCCCACTTGGTCCCCCGCTGTGTCCCTCGTTGAATCTCCGCTGTGTCCCCCGCTGTGTCCCGCTGTGTCTAGTGCTGTGTCCCAGCTGTGTCCCGCTGTGTCCCGCTGTGTCCTCACTGTTTCCCACACTGTGTTCCGCTGTGTCCTCGCTGTGTCCCCCAATGTGTCCCTTTGTGTCCCCAGGTGTGTACCCGGTGTTTCCCTGCTGTGTCCCCGCTATATCGACGCTGTTTCCCGCTGGGTCGCGCTTACTCCTCGCTGTGTTCCCCGCTGTGTCCCGCTGTGTACCCCTCTGTGTCCCGCTGTGTCCCCTGCTCTGTCCCGCTGTGTCCCGCTGTGTCCCGCTGTGAACTGCTGTGTCCCCTGCTGTGTCCCGCTGTGTCCCGCTGTGTTCCGCTGTGTCCCACTGTGTCCTCGGTGTGTCCCACGCTGTGCTCTGCTGTGTCCTCGTTATGTCCCCCGATGTGTCCCTTTGTGTCCCCAGCTGTGTAACCCGTTGTGTCCCATTGTGTCCCCGCTGTGTCCTTGCTGTGTTCCCCGCTGTGTCCCGCTGTGTCCCGCTGTGTCCCCCGCTGTTTCCCGTTGTGTCCCCAGCTGTGTACTCTGCTGTGTCCCGCTGTGTCACACTGTGGTCCCTTGGTGTCCCGCTTTGTCCCCCACTGTGTCCCCTGGTGTGTCACCGCTGTGTCCCCACTTTGTCCCGCTGTGTCCCGCTGTGTCCCCTGCTGTGTCCCGCTGTGTCCTTCCTGTGACCCCGCTGTGTCCCACTGTGTCCCGCTGTGTCCCGCTGTGTCCTCGCTGTGTCACATGATGTGTTCCACTGTGTCCCTCATTGTGTCCCCCACTGTGTCCCGTTGTGACCCCAGCTGTGTACCCCGCTGTGTCCCGCTATGTCCCTGTTGCATTGATGCTGTGTCCCACTGGGTACCGTTGTGTCCTTGCTGTATTCCCCGCTGTGTCCTGCTGTGTACCCCTCTGTGTCCCCTGCTGTGTCCCGCTTTGTCCCCCACTGTGTCCCGATGTTTCCTGCTGTGTCCCCCGCTTTGTCTCGCTGTGTCCCCGCTGTGTTCCGTTGTGTCACAGTGTCTCATGTGGTGTCCTGCTTTGTCCCCCGCTTTGTCCCCCGCTGAGTCCCCTCTGTGTCCCCGCTGTGTCCCGCTGTGTCCTCGCTGTGTCTCCCGCTGTCTCCTGCTTTGTCCCATGCTGTGTCCCGCTGTGTCCTCGCTGTGTTTCCTGGCTGTGTCCCGCTGTGTCCCCGCTTTGTCCCCCACTGTGTCCCACTGTGTCCCGCTGTGTACCCTGCTGTGTCCTGCTATGTTCCCGCAGTGTCCCCGCTGTGTCCTGCTGTGTCCCGTGGTGTCCCGCTTGGTTCCCCGCTGTGTCCCTCGTTGAATCCCCGCTGTGTCCCCCGCTGTGTCGCGCTGTGTCTACTGCTGTGTCCCTGCTGGGGCCCGCTGTGTCCTGCTGTGTCCTCGCTGTGTCCCACGCTGTGTCACGCTCTGTCCCCACTGTGTCCCCCTATGTCCTGCTGTGTCCCGCTGTGTCCCTGCTGTGTCCCCCCTGTGTCCCGCTGTGTCACTTCTGTTTCCACGGTGTGTCCCCGCTGTGTCCCCCTCTGTTTCCCCGCTGTGTCCCCATTGTGCCCAGGTGTGTCACCGCTGTCCCCCGCTCTGTCCCCTGCTGTGTCCCCACTATGTCCTGCTGTGTCCCGCTGTGTCCCCGCTGTGTCCCATGGTGTGTCCCACTGTGTCACCGCTGGGTCCCTGCTGTGTCCCCCGCTGTGTCCCACTGTGTCCTGCTGTGTTCCGCTGTGTCCCCCGCTGTGTCCCCGCTGTGTCCCGCTGTGTCCCGCTGTGTCCCATGCTGTGTCCCACTGTGTCCCGCTGTGTCCCCGCTGTGTCCCCCGCTGTGTCCCACTGTGTTCTGCTGTGTTCTGCTGTGTCCCCCGCTGTGTCCGACTGTGTCCCGCTGTGTCCCGTTGTGTCCCAATGTGTCCCCGCTGTGTCCACCTCTGTGTCCCCGCTGTGTCCCGCTGTGTCCAGCTGTGTCTCCCGCTGTGTCTTCGATGTGTCCCGCTATGTCCAAGCTGTGTCCCCTCTTTGTCGCCCGCTGTGTCCCGCTGTGTCCCCCGCGGTGCCCTGCTTTGTCCCCGCTGTGTCCCCAGCTGTGTCCTCCGTTGTGTCCGGCTGTGTCCCCCACTATATCCTGCTGTGTATCGCTATGTCCGCCGCTCTGTCCTGCTGTGTCCCCCGATGTGTCCCGCTGAGTCCCGCTGTGTCCCCCTCTGTGTCCCCGCTCTGTCCCGCTGTGTCCTCCGCTGTGTCCCCAGCTGTGTCCCGCTGTGTCCCCCAATGTGTCCCGCTGAGTCCCCCTCTGTCCCCCTCTGTGTTCCCGCTCTGTTCCGCTGTGTTCCCCCCTGTGTTCCCGCTGTGTCCCCGCTGTGTTTCCTGCTGTGTCCCGCTTTTTCCTCGCTTGTCCCCTGCTGTGTCCCGATGTATTCCCTGCTCTGTCCCCCATTGTGTCCCGCTGTGTCCCCGTTGTCCCCCGGTGTGTCCCTGCTGTCCCCCGCTGTGTCCCCCTCTGTTTCCCCGCTGTGTCCCCAATGTGCCCAGGTGTGTCCCCTCTGTCCCCCGCTGTGTCCCCATTATGTCCCGCTGTGTCCCACTGTGTCCTCGCTGTGTCCCCCGCTGTGTCCCCGCTGTGTCCCACTGTGTCCCCGCTGTGTCCCCACTGTGTCCCCCGCTGTGTCCCGCTGAGTCCCGCTGTATCCCCCGCTGTGTCCCGCTGTGTCCCAAAAAAAGTTCACCTCAGTGTCCCCGCTGTGTCCCA
>NW_012289259.1:0-902 GCF_000151885.1 Dipodomys ordii | reverse complement strand
TCCACCGTGCCCAACTTGTGTTTTTTTTTGTTTGTTTTGAGTCCTATTATGTAGCTCAGGCTATCCTCAAAGTTAGGATTCTCCTGCCTCTGTTTCTCCAGTGCTAGAATTTATACCCTGCTTACTGTGTGTTCTTGATGTGATACCTGGAGTGCATACTCACGTCTGTGAATACTGTCTGGCATGCTCACTACATCTGCTGTGGACTAAACTCTAGGTAAAATGCCACAATATGCATGACTGAGATGAGTGAAGAAATTGAAATGAGAACTTCAAAGTATTTTAGTATTAAATTTCTTGAACTGATAGTTTATTCTATGGTTATGTAAAAAATTGTTGTTTGAGCTGGGCACCGGTGGCTTACGCCTGTAATTCTAGCTACTCAGGAGGTTGAGATTAGAGGATCGCGGTTCAAAGCCAGCCCGAACAGAAAAGTCCGTAAGACTCTTTTTTTTTTTTTTTTTGGGTCCGGTCGTGGGGCCTAAAAAAAACGCCTGTACAATTTAACTTGTCCCTTAAGATTGACATCTTGGTCATACCCTATAGGCAGCATTTCACCTCCCATTCTTTCTGCTCTTTACCCAAAAGGATAAAAATCTTGTCACCTAATTACTTTCAAACAATTTATATATATTTACTGCAATTGCAGAAAGGCTGCCTTATGATTCCGTTACATTAATATTACCCACAACTTAAATCGACGTACCCATGTCTCCAGCCTTAGAAATGAAGAGATTTATTCACTAACCCTTTTTTAATTTCCCCTTTGGCGACTAAGCTACTGCTTTTCCTATGACGAATTTGCAAGCATGCTGAAATGCTACTTAACAGCCAGTTCCCAACTGCCTTCATCCGGATGAATTCTTTTAACTGGCACTGATCTTTAATAGAACCACCAAAAT
>NW_012289258.1:0-978 GCF_000151885.1 Dipodomys ordii | reverse complement strand
TGGGGAGTGCGGGGCCGGGCTCGCCGGTCGTTTCCGGTGCCGACCGTTTGCTCTCCGCGCCCCGCCCCGCCGCCGCCCTCGTTTCCCGGGCGGCCCGCGGTTTCGATTCCGGGGCTGCGGCCGCCGAGATGCCCACGGCCCTTGCCCGCCGTGCGCGCGCCCCGCTGCTGCTCGGGCGGCTCCTGCGGCCGCGGCCGTCCCAGCGCGGGGCCTGCGCGGCGGCCGAGGCTGCGACCATGGCCCCGCCGTGCCGCTTCGCGCTCGAGCTGCCCGGCTGCGCCCTGCTGCACTTCGCGGTGGGCGGCGCGGGGGGCGCGGACGGCGCGCGCCCCGACGCCCGCCTGGCCGCGCTGCTGGGGCCCCCGGGGCGCAGCTTCTCGCTGTGCGTGTCCGCGGGCGCCGGCGGGGCGCGGGTGCGGGCGGCCCGGCTGCACCAGCGCCTGCGCGGGCGGCTGCAGCGCGGCCCCTTCCGCGGCTGCCAGCTGTGCCCGCTGCTCGGCTACGGCGGCGGCCCGGACGGCGGCCTGCAGCGCGGCTTCCTGCTGCGCGACCCCCACGGCGGCCCCGACACCCGCCGCGCCCTGCTGGAGCTGGTGGGCGCCTGCCCGGAACCCGAGCGCCCGCACCTGGGCGAGTTCGAGGCCGACGCGCGGGGCGCCCTGTGGCTGCGCCTGTGGGCGCTGCGGGACAGCGGGCGGCAGCACCCCGGAGAGCGCGCGCGCGTCCTGCCGCTGCCCGAGCCACCGCTGCACCCGGCGATGCCCACCCTGCACAGCTACATGGTCTTCTCGGACCGGGACGCCGCCAGGACCGTGCTGCAGGAGGTAAGGGCAGCACCCTCCCCCCCACCTCTTCCAGTCCCTCTACTACCAGAAAAGAGTACCATCAGATGGCCTGGGCAAATGCATGTCTGTAATCTAGCTACTCAGAGGACAAAACTGAAGACCTGGGTTCAGAACCCTCCCAGGCACACAAGGA
>NW_012289257.1:0-6400 GCF_000151885.1 Dipodomys ordii | reverse complement strand
CAGAAGAAACAGGGGAAGGACAAGAAGCAGAAGCAGAAGTGAGAAGCAGAAACAGAAGGAGAAGCAGAAAGAGAAGGAGGGAAAGCAGAAGAAGCAGAAGCAGGAGAAGCAGAAGCATAAGAATCCGAAGAAGCAGAAGGAGAACCTCAGGCAGAAGGAGAAGCAGGAGAAGCAGAAGAAGCAGAAGCAGAAGGAGAAGCAGGAAAAGCAGAAAAGCAGAAGCAAAAGGAGAAGCAAAAGAAGGAGAAGGAGAAGCAGAGGCAGAAGAAGAAGCATAAGGACAAGCACAAGCAGAAGGAGATGCAGAAGGTGAAGCAGGAGAAGCAGAAGAAGCAGAAGCTGAAGGAGAAGCAGAAGTAGAAGGAGAAGGAGGAGAAGCAGAAGCAGAAGGAGAAGCAGAAGCGGAATGAGAAGCAGAAAGAGAAGCAGGAGATGCACTAGAAGCAGAAGCAGGAGAAGCCGAAAGAGAAGAAGCAGAAGAAGCAGAAACATTAGCAGAAGGAGAAGCAGAAGCAGACGGAGAAGCATCAGACGAAGTAGAACCAGAAATTCAGGCAGGAGAAACAGAAGAAGCAGAAGCAGAAGCAGAAAGAGAAGCGAAAAGAGAAGCAGTAGGAGAACTAGAAGAAGCAGCAGAAGGAGAACCAGCAGAAGAAGCAGAAAAACAAGCAGGAGAAGCAGAAGCAGAAAGAGAAGTAGAAGCAGAATAAACAGAAGCAGAAGAAGAAGCAGTAGAAGCACAAGAAGCAGAAGCAGGAGAAGCAGAAGCAGAAGATAAAGAAGAAGCATAAGAAGCAGAAGCAGAGGGAGAAACAAAAGAAGGAGAAAGAGCAGCAGAAGGTGAAGCAGAAGGAGATGGAGAAGCAGAAAGCGAAGCAGAAACAGAAGGAGAAGAAGAAGGAGAAGTTGGAGAATCAGAAGAAGCAGAAGCAGAAGCAGAAAGAGAAGGAGAAGAAGGAGAAGGAGAAGCAGAAGGAGAAGGACAAGCAGGAGAAGCAGAAGAAGCAGAAGCGGGAGGAGCAGAAGAAGAAGAAGAAGAAACAGTAGAAAGAGAAGGAGCAGAAGGAGAAGCAGAAGCAGAAGGAGAAGCAAAAGAGAAGCAGAAGAAGCAGAAGAAGCAGTAGCAGGAGAAGCAGAAGCAGAAGAAACGGAAGAAGCCCAAGAAGCAGAAGGAGAACCTGAAGCAGAAGGAGAAGCAGAAGCAGCAGAAGCTGGAAAAGTAGAAGCCGAAGAAACAGAACAAGCAGAAGAAGCAGAAGAAGAACGAGATGCAGAAGAAGAACAAGGAGAAAGAGAAGGATTAGGAGTAGGAGAAACAGAAGGATAAGCAGAAGCAGAAAGAGAAGGAGAATGAGAAGGAGAAGCAGAAGAAGCAGAAGCAGAAGCAGAATGAAAAGCAGAAGAAGGAGAAATTGAAACAGAAGAAGATGCAGAAGAAGAAGCAGAAGCAGTAGTAGAAGCAGAAGAAGGAGAAGCAGAAGGAGAAGCATAAAGAGAAACAGAAGGAGAAGCAGGAGAAGCAGAAGCAGGAGAAGCAGAATCAGAAGAAATAGAAGAAGGAGAAGAAGCAGAAGCAGAAAGAGAAGCAGAAACAGAAGGAGAAGCAGAAATAGAAGCAGAAGAAGCCGAAGAAGCAGAAGCAGAACCTGAAACGGAAGGAGAAGCAGAAGAAGCAGAATCTGGAGAAGAAGAAGGAGAACCAGAAGGAGAAGCAGAAGCAGAAAGAGAAGCAAAAGCAGAATGAGAAGCAGAAGAAACAGAAGAAGCAGTAGCAGAAGAAGCTGAAGATGCAGAAGCAGAAAGAGAAGCAGAAGGAATAGCAGAAGAACGAGAAGGAGAAGGAGAAACAGAAGGAGAAGAAGAAGGAGAAGCAGAAGGAGAATCAGGAAAGGCAGAAGAAGCAGAATCAGACGTAGAAGCAGGAAAAGCAGAAGAAGCAGAAGCAAAAGGAGAAGCAAAAGAAGGAGAAGGAAAAGCAGAGGCAGAAGAAGAAGCATAAGGACAAGCACAAGTAGAAGGAGATGCATAAGGAGAAGCAGGAGAAGCAGAAGAAGCAGAAGATGAAGGAGAAGCAGAAGTAGCAGAAGGAGAAGGAGGAGAAGCAGAAGCAGAAGGACAAGCAGAAGCGGAATGAGAAGCAGAAAGAGAAGCAGGAGAAGCACAAGAAGCAGAAGCAGGAGAAGCCGAAAGAGAAGAAGCAGAAGCAGAAGCAGAAGTAGAAGCAGAAGCAGAAGGAGAAGCAGCAGAAGAAGTAGAACCAGAAATTCAGGCAGGAGAAACAGAAGAAGCAGAAGCAGAAGCAGAAGGAGAAGCAAAAAGAGAAGCAGTAGGAGAAGTAGAAGAAGCAGCAGAAGGAGAAGCAGCAGAAGAAGCAGAAAAACAAGCAGGAGAAGCAGAAGCAGAAAGAGAAGTAGAAGCAGAAGAAACAGAAGCAGAAGAAGAAACAGTAGAAGCACAAGAAGCAGAAGCAGGAGAAGCAGAAGCAGAAGATAAAGAAGAAGCATAAGAAGCAGAAGCAGAGGGAGAAACAAATGAAGGAGAAAGAGCAGAAGAAGGTGAAGCAGAAGGAGATGCTTAAGCAGAAAGAGAAGCAGAAACAGAAGGAGAAGAAGAAGGAGAAGTTGGAGAATCAGAAGAAGCAGAAGCAAAAGCACTTTGAGAAGGAGAAGAAGGAGAAGGAGAAGCAGAAGGAGAAGGACAAGCAGGAGAAGCAGAAGAAGCAGAAGCGGGAGGAGCATAAGAAGAAGAAGAAGAATAAGAAGAAGAAGAAGAAGATGAAGAAGATGAAGGAGAAGGATTTGCTGGAGAAGCAGAAGAAGCAGAAGCGGGAGAAGCAGAAGAAGAAGAAACAGAAGAAAGAGAAGGAGCAGAAGGAGAAGCAGAAGCAGAAGGAGAAGCAGAAAGAGAAGCAGAAGAAGCAGTAGCAGGAGAAGCAGAAGCAGAAGATACAGAAGAAGCCCAAGAAGCAGAAGGAGAACCTGAAGCAAAAGGACAAGCAGAAGCAGCAGAAGCTGGAAAAGCAGAAGCAGAAGAAACAGAACAAGAAGAAGAAGCAGAAGAAGAACGAGAAGCAGAAGAATAAGAAGGAGAAAGAGAAGGATTAGGAGTAGGAGGAGCAGAAGGAGAATCAGAAGCAGAAAGAGAAGCAGAAGGAGAAGCAGAAGGAGAAACAGAAGAAGCAGAAGTAGGAGAAGCAGAAGCAGAAGCAGAATGACAAGCACAAGAAGGAGAAATTGAAGGAGAAGGAGAATGAGACGGAGAAGCAGAAGGAGAAGTAAGAGAAGCAGAAGAAGAAGAAGCAGGAGAAGCAGAAGCAGAAGAAACAGAAGAAGGAGAAGAGCAGAAGCAGAAGCAGACGGAGAAGCAGAAGCAAAAGGAAAAGCAGAAGAAGCAGAAGCAGGAGAAGCAGAAGCAGAATGAAAAGGAGAAGAAGGAGAAATTGAAACAGAAGAAGATGCAGAAGGAGAAGCAGAAGCAGTAGTAGAAGCAGAAGAAGGAGAAGCAGAAGGAGAAGCAGAAGGAGAAACAGAAGGAGAAGCAGGAGAAGCAGAAGCAGGAGAAGCAGAATCAGAAGAAATAGAAGAAGGAGAAGAAGCAGAAGCAGAAAGAGAAGCAGAAACAGAATTAGAAAGAGAAATAGAAGCAGAAGGAGCCGAAGAAGCAAAAGCAGAACCTAAATCAGAAGGAGAAGCAGGAGAAGCAGAAGAAGCAAAATCTGGAGAAGAAGAAGGAGAACCAGAAGGAGAAGCAGAAGCAGAAAGAGAAGCAAAAGCAGAAGGAGAAGCAGAAGGAGAAGCAGAAGAAACAGAAGAAGCAGAATCAGTAGCAGAAGAAGCTGAAGATGCAGAACCAGAAAGAGAAGCAGAAGGAATAGCACAAAAACGAGAAGGAGAAACAGAAGGAGAAGCAGAAGGAGACGCAGGAAAAGCAGAAGAAACAGAAGCAGACGGAGAAGAAGGAGAAGGAGAAGCCGAAGCAGAAGAAGAAGCAGAAGGAAAAGCACAAGCAGAAGGAGATGCAGAAGGAGAAGCAGGAGATGCAGAAGAAGCAGAAGCAGAAGGAGAAGAAGAAGGAGAAGAATCAGAATCAGAAGAAGCAGAAGGAGAAGTAGAAAGAGAAGCCGACGAAGAGAAGCAGAACGAGAAGCAGGAGAAGCAGAAGAAGCAGAGCGTGAGAAGCAGAAGCAAAAGAAACAGAAGAAATAGAAGGAGCAGAAGCAGAAGGAGGAGCAGAAGCAGAAGGAGAAGCAGAAAGAGAAGCAGGAGAAGCAGAAGAAGCAGGAGAAGCAGAAGCAGAAGAAACAGGAGAAGCCGAAGAAGCAGAAGCAGAATCTGAAGCAGAAGGAGAAACAGAAGAAGCACAATCTGAAGCAGAAGCAGAAGAAACAGAAATAGTAGAATAAGCAGAAGCAGAAGCAGCAGGAGAAGCAGAAGAAGAAGATGGAGAAGGCGAAAGAGGAAGATTAGGAGTAGGAGAAGCAAAAGGATAAGCAGAAGCAGAAAGAGACGCAGAAGGAGAAGCAGCAAGAGAAGCAGGAGAAGCAGAAGAAACAGAAGGCGCAGAAGCAGAATGAGAAGCAGAAGGAGAAATTGAAGCAGAAGCAGAAGCAGAAGGAGAAACAGAAGCAGAAGGAGAAGCAGAAGAAGGAGAAGGAGAAGCAGAAAGAGAAGCCGAACGAGAAGCAGGAGAAGCAGAAGCAGGAGAAGCAGAAACAGAAGAAACAGAAGAAGGAGAAGAAACAGAAGGAGAAGCAGAAACAGAAGGAAAAGCAGAAAGAGAAGCAGGAGAAGCAGAAGAAGCAGCAGCAGGAGAAGCAGAAGCAGAAGAAGCAGAAGCAGAACCTGAAGCAGAAGGAGAAGCAGAATCTGGAGAAGCAGAAGGAGAAGCAGAAGCAGAAAGAGAAGCAAAAGCAGAAGGAGAAGCAGAACTAGAAGCAGAAGAAACAGAAGAAGCAGAGGCAGTAGCAGAAGAAGCAGAAGATGCAGAAGCAGAAGGAGAAGCAGAAGGAAAAGCAGAAGAACGAGAAGGAGAAGGAGAAGGAGAAACAGAAGGAGAAGCAGAAAGAGAAGCAGAAGAAGGAGCAGGAGAAGGAAAAGCAGCAGGAGAAGCAGAAAGAGCAGCAGAAGGAGGAGCAGGAGATGCAGAAACAGGAGAAGCATAAGCAGAACAAACAGGAGAAGGACAAGAAGCAGAAGGAGAAGCAGATACAGAAGGAGAAGCAGAAAGAGAAGGAGGGGAAGCAGAAGAAGCTGAAGCAGGAGAAGCAGAAGCATAAGAATCCGAAGAAGCAGAAGGAGAACCTGAAGCAGAAGGAGAAGCAGAAGAAGCAGAATCTGGAGAAGCAGAAGGAGAAGCAGAAGGAGAAGCAGAAGCAGAAAGAGAATCAAAAGCAGAAGCAAAAGCAGAAGGAGAAGCAGAAGAAACAGAAGAAGTAGAAGCAGTAGCAGTTGTAGCAGAAGCAGAACGAGAAGCAGAAGGAAAAGCAGAAGAACAAGAAGGAGAAGGAGAAACAGAAGGAGAAGCAGTAGGAGAATAAGAAGGAGAAGCAGAAGAAGGAGAAGCAGAAGCAGAAGAAGATGCAGAAGGAGAAGCAGGAGAAGCAGAAGAAGCAGAAGATGAAGGAGAAGCAGAAGTAGGAGAAGGAGAAGGAGGAGAAGCAGAAGCAGAAGGAGAAGCAGAAGCGGAATGAGAAGCAGAAAGAGAAGGAGGAGAAACACAAGAAGCAGAAGAAGGAGAGGCCGAAAGAGAAGAAGCAGAAGAAGCAGAATCAGAAGCAGAAGTAGAAGCAGAAAAAGAAGGAGAAGCAGCAGAAGAAGTAGAACCAGAAATTCAGGCAGGAGAAACAGAAGAAGCAGAAGCAGAAGCAGAAGGAGAAGCAAAAAGAGAAGCAGTAGGAGAAGTAGAAGAAGCAGCAGAAGGAGAAGCAGCAGAAGAAGCAGAAAAACAAGCAGGAGAAGCAGAAGCACAAAGAGAAGTAGAAGCAGAAGAAGCAGAATCAGAAGAAGAAGCAGTAGAAGCATAAGAAGCAGAAGCAGGAGAAGCATAAGCAGAAGAAAAAGAATAAGCATAAGAAGCAGAAATAGAAGCAGAGGGAGAAACAGAAGAAGGAGAAGGAGCAGCAGAAGGTGAAGCAGAAGGAGATGCAGAAGCAGAAAGAGAAGCAGAATCAGAAGGAGAAGTTGGAGAATCAGAAGAAGCAGAAGCAGAAAGAGAAGCAAAAGAGGGAGAAGGAGAAGCAGAAGCAGAAGGACAATCAGGAGAAGCAGAAGAATCAGAAGCGGGAGAAGCAGAAGAAGAAGAAGAAGAAGAAGAAGAAGAAGAAGAAGAAGAAGAAGAAGAAGAAGAAGAAGAAGAAGAAGAAGAAGAAGAAGAAGAAGAAGAAGAAGAAGAAACAGAAGAT
>NW_012289256.1:0-9702 GCF_000151885.1 Dipodomys ordii | reverse complement strand
GGTGATATCGAAGAGAAGTAGATGGGAATCAGATAGAGAATCTGGTAAAGCTGTAGAAGAAGAAGTGAGGAGAATCAGAGGAGAATCAGATGATGAGAAGGTGATATATTAGTTTTTTTTATATGGTGTAGTAGGAGATGCAGATGATGCTGATGGAGTAGCAGGAGAAGCAGATGAAGCAGAATCTGGAGAAGGCAGAAGGAGATGCAGATGTTGTTATAGTAGCAAAAGCAGATTGAGAAGCAGAAGAAACAGAAGAAGCAGATGCAGTAGCAGAAGAAGCAGAAGATTCAGAAGCAGAAAGAGAAGCTGAAGGAAAAGCAGAAGAATTAGAAGGAGAAGGAGAAGGAGAAACAGGAGTAGAAGCAGAAAGAGAAGCAGAAGAAGGGCAGTTGAAGGAAAAGCAACAGGAGAAACAGAATGAGCAGCAGAAGGAGAAGCAGGAAATTCAGAAACAGGAGAAGGTCAAGCTGAAGAAACATGATAAGGACAAGAATCAGAAGCAGAAGGAGAATCAGAAAGAGAAGGAGGTGAAGCAGAAGAAGCAGGAGAAGCAGAAGCATAAGAATCCGAAGAAGCAGAAGCAGAACCTGAAGCAGAAGGAGAAGCAGGTGAAGCAGAAGAATCAGAATCTGGAGAAGCAGAATCTGGAGAAGCAGAAGGAGAAGCAGAAGGAGAAGCAGAAGCAGAAAGAGAATCAAAAGCAGAAGGAGAAGCAGAAGAAACAGAAGAAGTAGAAGCAGTAGCAGTTGTAGCATAAGCAGAACGAGAAGCAGAAGGAAAAGCAGAAGTACAAGAAGGAGAAGGAGAAACAGAAGGAGAAGCAGAAAGAGAAGCAGGTAATGCAGAAGAAGAAGAAGCAGAAGGAGAATCAGAAGGAGAAGCAGAAGAAGGAGAAGGAGAAGCAGAAGCAGAAGAAGATGCAGAAGGAGAAGCAGGAGAAGCAGAAGCAGAAGGAGAAGCAGTAAAAGGAGAAGAAGCAGAAGCAAAAGGAGAAGCAAAAGAAGGAGAAGGAGAAGTAGAGGCAGAAGAAGAAGCATAAGGAGAAGCACAAGCAAAAGGAGATGCAGAAGGAGAAGCAGGAGAAGCAGAAGAAGCAGAAGCTGAAGGAGAAGCAGAAGTAGGAGAAGGAGAAGGAGGAGAAGCAGAAGCAGAAGGAGAAGCAGAAGCGGAATGAGAAGCAGAAAGAGAAGCAGGAGAAGCACAAGAAGCAGAAGCAGGAGAAGCCGAAAGAGAAGAAGCAGAAGAAGCAGAATCAGAAGCAGAAGTAGAAGCAGAAGCAGAAGGAGAAGCAGCAGAAGAAGTAGAACCAGAAATTCAGGCAGGAGAAACAGAAGAAGCAGAAGCAGAAGCAGAAGGAGAAGCAAAAAGAGAAGCAGAAGGAGAAGTAGAAGAAGCAGCAGAAGGAGAAGCAGCAGAAGAAGCAGAAAAACAAGCAGGAGAAGCAGAAGCACAAAGAGAGGTAGAAGCAGAAGAAGCAGAAGAAGCAGTAGAAGCATAAGAAGCAGAAGCAGGAGAAGCAGAAGCAGAAGATAAAGAAGAAGCATAAGAAGCAGAAGCAGAGGGAGAAACAGAAGAAGGAGGAAGAGCAGCAGAAGGTGAAGCAGAAGGAGATGCAGAAGCAGAAAGAGAAGCAGAAACAGAAGGAGAAGAAAAAGGAGAAGTTGGAGAATCAGAAGAAGCAGAAGCAGAAGCAGAAAGAGAAGGAGAAGAAGGAGAAGGAGAAGCAGAAGGAGAAGGACAAGCAGGAGAAGCAGAAGAAGCTGTAGCAGGAGAAGCAGAAGCAGAAGAAACATCAGAAGCCCAAGAAGCAGAAGGAGAACCTGAAGCAGAAGGAGAAGCAGAAGCAGCAGAAGCTAGAGAAGCAGAAGCAGAAGAAACAGAACAAGCAGAAGAAGCAGAAGCAGAACGAGAAGCAGAAGAAGAAGAAGGAGAAAGAGAAGGATTAGGAGTAGGAGGAGCAGAAGGAGAATCAGAAGAAGAAAGAGAAGCAGAAGGAGAAGCAGAAGGAGTAACAGAAGAAGCAGAAGCAGGAGAAGCAGAAGCAGAATGATAAGCACAAGAAAGAGAAATTGAAGGAGAAGGAGAATGAGACGGAGAAGCAGAAAGAAAAGTAGGAGAAGCAGAAGAAGAAGAAGCAGGAGAAGCAGAAGCAGAAGAAAGAGAAGAAGGAGAAGAGCAGAAGCAGAAACAGACGGAGAAGCAGAAGCAAAAGGAGAAGCAGAAGAAGCAGAAGCTGAAGAAGAAGAAGAAGAAACAGAAAAAGCAGAAGAAGCAGAAGAAGAAGCAGCAGGAGAAGCAGAAGAAGAAGAAGGAGAAGGAGCAGCAGAAGGAGAAGCAGAAGCAGAAGGAGATGCAGAAGGAGAAGCAGGAGAAGCAGAAGAAGCAAAAGCAGGAGAAGCAAAAGTAGGAGAAGGAGAATGAGAAGGAAGGGCAGCAGAAGGAATAGGAGAAGCAGAAGGAGAAGCAGAAGCAGAATGTGAAGCAGAAAGAGAAGCAGTAGAAGCAGAAGAAGCAGGAAAAGCAGAAGCAGAAGAAAGAGAAGAAGAAGAAGAAGAAGAAGAAGAAGAAGAAGAAGAAGAAGAAGAAGAAGAAGAAGAAGAAGAAGAAGAAGAAGAAGAAGCAGCAGCAGCATAAGGACAAGAATAAGGAGAAGAATAAGGAGAAGCACTAGAAGCAGAAGAAGCAGAAGCAGGAGAAGCAGAAGCAGGAGAAGCAGAAGCAGACGAAAGAGAATAAGCAAAAGAAGCAGAATCAGAAGCAGTGGGAGAAGAAGAAGAAGGAGAAGGAGAAGGAGCAGCAGAAGGAGTAGCAGAAGCAGAAAGAGTAGCAGAAACAGAATCAGAACAAGAAGGAGAAGCAGGAAAATCAGAAGAAGCAGAAGTAGAAGCAGAAAGAGGAGAAGAAGGAGAAGCAGAAGTAGAATCAGAAGAAACAGAAGAAGAAGAAGAAGAAACAGAAGCAAAAGAAACAGAAGAAGGAGAAGAGCAGAAGCAGAAGCAGAAGGAGAAGCAGAAGCAGAAGGAGAAGCAGAAAGAGAAGCAGGAGAAGCAGAAGAAGCAGGAGAAGCAGAAGCAGAAGAAACAGGAGAAGCCGAAGAAGCAGAAGCAGAATCTGAAGCAGAGGGACAAACAGAAGAAGCACAATCTGAAGCAGAAGCAGAAGAAACAGTAATAGTAGAATAAGCAGAAGCAGAAGCAGCAAGAGAAGCAGAAGAAGAAGAAGTCGGAGAAGGCGAGAGAGAAAGATTAGGAGTAGGAGAAGCAAAAGGATAAGCAGAAGCAGAAAGAGACGCAGAAGGAAAAGCAGCACGAGAAGTAGGAGAAGCAGGAGAAGCAGAAGCAGGAGAAGCAGAAGAAACAGCAGACGCAGAAGCAGAAAGAGAAGCAGAAGGAGAAATTGAAGCAAAAGCAGAAGGAGAAGCAGAAGCAGAAGGAGAAGCAGAAGAAGGAGAAGGAGAAGCAGAAAGAGAAGCAGAAAGAGAAGCAGAAAGAGAAGCAGAACGAGAAGCAGGAGAATCAGAAGCAGGAGAAGCAGAAGCAGAAGAAACAGAAGAAGGAAAAGAAGCAGAAGCAGAAGGAGAAGCAGAAACAGAAGGAAAAGCAAAAAGAGAAGCAGGAGAAGCAGAAGCAGAAAAAGCCGAAGAAGCAGAAGCAGAAACTGAAGCAGAAGGAGAAGCAGGAGGAGCAGAAGAAGCAGAATCTGGAGAAGCAGAAGGAGAAGCAGAAGCAGAAAGAGAAGCAAAAGCAGAAGGAGATGCAGAAGGAGAAGCAGAAGAAACAGAAGAAGCAGAGGCAGTAGCAGAAGAAGCAGAAGATGCAGAAGCAGGAGGAGAAGCAGAAGGAAAAGCAGAATAACGAGAAGGAGAAGGAGAAACAGAAAGAGAAGCAGAAAGAGAAGCAGAAGGAGGAGCAGGAGAAGGAAAAGCAGCAGGAGAAGCAGAAAGAGCAGCAGAAGGAGAATCAGGAGATGCAGAAACAGTAGAAGCAGAAGCAGAAGAAACAGGAGAAGGACAAGAAGCAGAAGCAGAAGGAGAAGCAGAAACAGAAGGAGAAGCAGAAAGAGAAAGAGTGGAAGCAGAAGAAGCAGAAGCAGGAGAAGCAGAAGCATAAGAATCCGAAGAAGAAGCAGAACCTGAAGCAGAAGGAGAAGCAGGAGAAGCAGAAGGAGCAGAATCTGGAGAAGCAGAATGACAAGCTGAAGGAGAAGCAGAAGCAGAAAGAGAATCAAAAGCAGAAGGAGAAGCAGAAGAAACAGAAGAAGTAGAAGCAGTAGCAGTTGTAGCAGAAGCAGAAGGAAAAGCAGAAGAACAAGAAGGAGAAGGAGAAAGAGAAGGAGAATCAGAAGGAGAAGCAGAAGAAGGAGTAGCAGAAGCAGAAGAAGCAGAAGCAGGAGAAGCAGAAGCAGAAGAAGATGCAGAACGAGAAGCAGGAGAAGCAGAAGAAGCAGAAGCAGAAGGAGAAGCAGAAGTAGGAGAAGGAGAAGGAGAAGGAAGGGCAGCAGAAGCAATAGGAGAAGCAGAAGCAGAATGAGAAGCAGAAAGAGAAGCAGTAGAAGCAGAAGAAGCAGGAAAAGCAGAAGCAGAAGAAAGAGAAGAAGAAGAAAAAGAAGAAGAAGAAGAAGAAGAAGAAGAAGAAGAAGAAGAAGAAGAAGAAGAAGAAGAAGAAGAAGAGGAAGAAGAAGAAGAAGGAGCAGCATAAGGAGAAGCATGAGGAGAAGCATAAGGAGAAGCAGTAGAAGCAGAAGCAGGAGAAGCAGAAGCAGAAGAAAAAGAATAAGCAAAAGAAGCAGAAGCAGAAGCAGTGGGAGAAGCAGTAAAAGGAGAAGGAGAAGGAGCAGAAGAAGGAGAAGCAGAAGCAGAAAGAGAAGCAGAAACAGAAGGAGAACAAGAAGGAGAAGCAGGAGAATTAGAAGAAGCAGGAGTAGAAGCAGAAAAAGGAGAAGAAGGAGAAGCAGAAGTAGAATCAGAAGAAACAGAAGAAGAAGAAGAAGAAACAGAAGCAAAAGAAACAGAAGGAGAAGAGCAGAAGAAGAAGCAGAAGGAGAAGAAGAGGCAGAAGGAGAAGCAGAAAGAGAAGCCGGAGAAGCAGAAGATGCAGGAGAAGCACAAGAAGAAAATGGAGTAGGCGAAAGAGAAGGATTAGGAGTAGGAGAAGCAAAAGGATAAGCAGAAGCAGAAAGAGACGCAGAAGGAGAAGCAGCACGAGAAGTAGGAGAAGCAGAAGCAGGAGAAGCAGAAGAAACAGAAGACGCAGAAGCAGAATGAGCAGCAGAAGAAGAAATTGAAGCAGAAGCAGAAGGAGAAGCAGAAGCAGAAGGAGAAGCAGAAGAAGGAGAAGGAGAAGAAGAAAGAGAAGCAGAAAGAGAAGCAGAACGAGAAGCAGGAGAAGCAGAAGCAGGAGAAGCAGAAGCAGGAGAAGCAGAAGCAGAAGAAACAGAAGGAAAAGAAGCAGAAGAAGAAGAAGAAGCAGAAACAGAAGGAAAAGCAGAAAGAGAAGGAAAAGCAGAAAGAGAAGCAGGAGAAGCAGAAGAAGCAGCAGCAGGAGAAGCAGAAGCAGAAGAAGCAGAAGCAGAACCTGAAGCAGAAGGAGAAGCAGGAGAAGCAGAATCTGGAGAAGCAGAAGGAGAAGCAGAAGCAGAAAGAGAAGCAAAAGCAGAAGGAGAAGCAGAACTAGAAGCAGAAGAAACAGAAGAAGCAGAGGCAGTAGCAGAAGAAGCAGAAGATGCAGAAGCAGAAGGAGAAGCAGAAGGAAAAGCAGAAGAACGAGAAGGTGAAGGAGAAGGAGAAACAGAAGGAGAAGCAGAAAGAGAAGCAGAAGAACTAGCAGGAGAAGGAAAAGCAGCAGGAGAAGCAGAAAGAGCAGCAGAAGGAGGAGCAGGAGATGCAGAAACAGGAGAAGCCTAAGCAGAACAAACAGGAGAAGGACAAGAAGCAGAAGCAGAAGGAGAAGCAGATACAGAAGGAGAAGCAGAAAGAGAAGGAGGGGAAGCAGAAGAAGCTGAAGCAGGAGAAGCAGAAGCATAAGAATCCGAAAAAGCAGAAGGAGAACCTGAAGCAGAAGGAGAAGCAGAAGAAGCAGAATCTGGAGGAGCAGAAGGAGAAGCAGAAGGAGAAGCAGAAGCAAAAGCACAAGGAGAAGCAGAAGAAACAGAAGAAGTAGAAGCAGTAGCAGTGGTACCAGAAGTAGAAGGACAAGCAGAAGGGAAAGCAGAAGAACAAGAAGGAGAAGGGAAACAGAAGGAGAAGCAGTAGGAGAATAAGAAGGAGAAGCAGAAGAAGGAGAAGCAGAAGCAGAAGAAGATGCAGAAGGAGAAGCAGAAGAAGCAGAAGCAGAAGGAGAAGCAGTAAAAGCAGAAGAAGCAGAAGCAAAAGGAGAAGCAAAAGAAGGAGAAGGAGAAGCAGAGGCAGAAGAAGAAGCATAAGGACAAGCACAAGCAGAAGGAGATGCAGAAGGAGAAGCATAAGAAGCAGAAGTTGAAGCAGAGGGAGAAACAGAAGAAGGAGAAGGAGCAGCAGAAGGTGAAGCAGAAGGAGATGCAGAAGCAGAAAGAGAAGCAGAAACAGAAGGAGAAGTTGGAGAATCAGAAGAAGCAGAAGCAGAAAGAGAAGCAGAAGAGGGAGAAGGAGAAGCAGAAGCAGAAGGACAATCAGGAGAAGCAGAAGAAGCAGAAGCGGGAGAAGCAGAAGAAGAAGAAGAAACAGATGAAGGAGAAGGAGCAGAAGGAGAAGCAAAAGCAGAAGGAGAAGCAGAAATAGAAACAGAAGCAGAAGAAGCAGTTGCAGGAGAAGCAGAAGCAGAAGAAACAGAAGAAGCTGAAGAAGCAGAAGGAGAACCTGAAGCAGAAGGAGAAGCAGAAGCATCAGAAGCTGGAAAAGCAGAAGCAGAAGATACAGAACAAGCAGAAGAAGCAGAAGCAGAACGAGAAGCAGAAGAATAAGAAGGAGAAAGAGAAGGATTAGGAGTAGGAGGAGCAGAAGCAGAATAAGAAGCAGAAAGAGAAGCAGAAGGAGAAGCAGAAGGAGAAACAGAAGAAGCAGAAGTAGGAGAAGCAGAAGCAGAATGAGAAGCACAAGAAGGAGAAATTGAAGGAGAAGGAGAATGAGACGGAGAAGCAGAAGGAGAAGTAGGAGAAGCAGAAGAAGGAGAAGCAGGAGAAGCAGAAGCAGAAGAAACAGAAGAAGGAGAAGAGCAGAAGCAGAAGGAGAAACAGAAGCAGAAGGAGAAGCAGAAGAAGCAGAAGCTGAAGCAGAAGAAACTGAAAAAGCAGAAAAAGAAGAAGAAGCAGAAGAAGAAGAAGCAGGAAAAGCAGAAGAAGAAGAAGGAGAAGGAGAAAGAGAAGGATTAGGAGTAGGAGAAACAGACGGATAAGCAGAAGCAGAAAGAAAAGGAGAAGGAGAAGGAGAAGCAGAAGAAGCAGAAGCAGGAGAAGCAGAAGCAGAATGAAAAGCAGAAGAAAGAGAAATTAAAACAGAAGCAGAAGCAGAAGAAGATGCAGAAGGAGAAGCAGAAGAAGCAGAAGAAGAAGGAGAAGCAGGAGAAGCAGAAGAAGCAGAAGCAAAAGGAGAAGCAAAAGAAGGAGAAGGAGAAGCAGAGGCAGAAGAAGAAGCATAAGGACAAGCACAAGCAGAAGGAGATGCAGAAGGAGAAGCAGGAGAAGCAGAAGAAGCAGAAGCTGAAAGAGAAGCAGAAGTAGGAGAAGGAGAAGGAGGAGAAGCAGAAGCAGAAGGAGAAGCAGAAGCAGAATGAGAAGCAGAAAGAGAAGCAGGAGGAGGACAAGAAGCAGAAGCAGGAGAAGCCGAAAGAGAAGAAGCAGAAACAGAAGCAGAAGGAGAAGCAGAAGCAGAAGGAGAATCAGCAGAAAAGTAGAACCAGAAATTCAGCCACGAGAAACAGAAGAAGCAGAAGCAGAAGGAGAAGCAAAAAGAGAAGCAGAAGGAGAAGTAGAAAAAGCAGCAGAAGAAGCAGAAAAACAAGCAGGAGAAGCAGAAGCAGAAAGAGAAGTAGAAGCAGAAGAAGAAGCAGTAGAAGCATAAGAAGCAGAAGCAGGAGAAGCAGAACCAGAAGAAAAAGAAGAAGCATAAGAAGCAGAAGCAGAGGGAGAAACAGAAGAAGGAGAAGGAGCAGCAGAAGGTGAAGCAGAAGGAGATGCAGAAGCAGAAAGAGAAGCAGAAATAGAAGAAGAAGAAGAAGGAGAAGTTGGAGAATCAGAAGAAGCAGAAGCAGAAAGAGAAGCAGAAGAAGGAGAAGCAGAAGGAGAAGGACAAGCAGGAGAAGCAGAAGAAGCAGAAGCGGGAGAAGCAGAAGAAGAAGAAGAAGAAGAAACAGAAGAAGGAGAAGGAGCAGAAGGAGAAGCAGAAGGAGAAGCAGAAAGAGAAGCAGAAGAAGCAGAAGAAGCAGTAGCAGGTGAAGCAGAAGCAGAAGAAACAGAAGAAGCCGAAGAATCAGAAGGAGAACCTGAAGCAGAAGGAGAAGCAGAAGCAGCAGAACCTGGAAAATGAGAAGCAGAAGAAACCGAACAAGCAGAAGAAGCAGAAGCAGAACTAGAAGCAGAAGAAGAAGGAGAAAGAGAAGGATTAGGAGTAGGAGGAGCAGAAGCAGAATGAGAAGCAGAAGGAGAAGCAGAAGGAGAAACAGAAGAAGCAGAAGCAGGAGAAGCAGAAGCAGAAGCAGAATGAGAAGCACAAGAAGGAGAAATTGAAGGAGAAGGAGAATGAGACGGAGAAGCAGAAGGAGAAGTAGGAGAAGCAGAAGAAGAAGCAGGAGAAGCAGAAGCAGAAGAAACAGAAGAAGGAGAAGAGCAGAAGCAGTAGGAGAAACAGAAGCAGAAGGAGAAGCAGAAGAAGCAGAAGCTGAAGCAGAAGAAGAAGAAACAGAAAAAGCAGAAGAAGCAGAAAAAGAAGCAGCAGGAGAAGCAGAAGAAGAAGAAGGAGAAGGAGAAAGAGAAGAATTAGGAGTAGGAGAAACAGAAGGATAAGCAGAAGCAGAAAGAGAAGGAGAAGGAGAAGCAGGAGAAGCCGAAGAAGCAGAAGCAGGAGAAGCAGAAGCAGAATGAAAAGCAGAAGAAGGAGAAATTGAAACAGAAGAAGATGCAGAAGGAGAAGCAGAAGCAGAAGCAGAAGCAGATGCAGAAGTAGAAACAGAAGAAGGAGAAGCAGAAGGAGAAGCATAAAGAGAAACAGAAGGAGAAGCAGAACAACAGAAGCAGGAGAAGCAGAATCAAAAGAAATAGAAGAAGGATAAAAAGCAGAAGCAGAAAGAGAAGCAGAAACAGAAGGAGAAGCAGAAATAGAAGCTGAAGAAGCAGAAGCAGAACCTGAAGCAGAAGGAGAAGCAGAAGAAGCAGAATCTGGAGAAGAAGGAGAACCAGAAGGAGAAGCAGAAGCAGAAAGAGAAGCAAAAGCAGAAGGAGAAGCAGAAAGAGAAGCAGAAGAAACAGAAGAAGCAGAAAGAGAAGCAGTAGCAGAAGAAGCTGAAGATGCAGAAGCAGATAGAGAAGCAGCAGGACTAGCAGAATAACGAGAAGGAGAAACAGAAGGAGAAGAAGAATGAGAAGCAGAAGGAGAAGCAGGAAAAACAGAAGAAGCAGAAACAGACGGAGAAGCAGAATAAGGAGAAGCAGAAGCAGAAGAAGAAGCAGAAGGAAAAGCACAAGCAGAAGGAGATGAAGAAGGAGTAGCAGGAGAAGCAGAAGAAGCAGAAG
>NW_012289255.1:0-2864 GCF_000151885.1 Dipodomys ordii | reverse complement strand
ATCTTTCCTGTGCAACTTTGAGCATCCATGTGTATTGATATGGGGGGGGAGAGTTACTCACATTTTGGTGACTTACAACTTTAATAATCACTATCCTGCTGAAACTAATTTACCCTGAACCCTCAGAATCACAACTAGCAATTCCTTCACCTTTATATTTCTCGAACATCTCTCAGCATGATTGGAGAGTGTTGGTCAGTCAATTAGGTGTGCTCATCTGTCTGCAAATGAATGAGCATTTTGTCCCTGTCCTATTGTGGTCATGTGGATTTGCCTGAATCGGGAAGGAATGTGTGGGTCAGTAACTATAAATCACTGCTTGTGAATAAGAAAAACCTGAGCTCTCACTGAGCATTGGAGAAAAGTGCTTTAGAGTTTGAACTTTGTCAAACTGAAGGAAAGAGGGAAGTACACAAAGATACTGCTGAAGAAGTAATTTATTCATTGTGGAATTATGGATTGAAGTAGTCTCAGAGAGACGGTAGGTGAAGAAGTGCGTTGAGAGGGGAGGTACAATAGGGACTCTGCCAGGCCTATCCCCCACTGGAACAAGGTGTGTATAGAGAAGATGTTTCTACCCCACTTGCCTAACAGGGGGACTAAAACATGAACTCATTGAAAGATGGGAACTCTCTTAAATTTTATTATTCAAATAACAACTAAGAATG
Source organism: Dipodomys ordii (assembly GCF_000151885.1). NCBI lineage: Eukaryota > Metazoa > Chordata > Mammalia > Rodentia > Heteromyidae > Dipodomys > Dipodomys ordii. Next base: position 2,196 of record NW_012289255.1, on the reverse strand, counting down.
AAATCTTTCTGATAGAGTAGTTGGACCATGTAAAAATCTATATGTATTTTATCTATATTTACTGAATAAGAAAAACTTGAACACAGAGCTATTTTTGCTTTCTGAGGTGAGATATGTGTATTCTAATAAGTAGTTACAGCAAGAAAAATTTAAGTGTCACAGACTTCAAGACAAAGGAAACAAAAAATATTAGTTTTATGAAGTTTTAAAAAATAATCTAGTTTTTACTCAGGAGGGGGTTAGGGGAGGGAAAGTGGGAGAAAAATGAGGGAAGGGGTAACAAGTTTGACAAGAAATGTACTTGTTAACTAATTTACGTAACTAACCTTTCTGTACATTACCTTGACAATAAAATTCTATTTTTTATTTTTTAGAATATAAAGGCAGAAAATATATAACTTAGACTTTACTTATAAAGCTAATGAATTATTTTTCTCATGTATATAATGAAGATATATAGCTATCTAACAAGTAATTTTTAAATTTATGAAAAATACAGATCATCAAAAAAGTTGAAAACAGACCCCGAATAGCAAAAACACTCCTCAACGTAAAGAACACTGCTGGAGGAATATCAATACCAAATTTCAAACTCTACTACAAAGCCATAGTAATCAAAACAGCTTGGTACTGGCATAAGAACAGACCTCAGGACCAATGGAATAGAATTGAAAACCCAGAAATGAACCTACAGACCTATAGCCATCTAATCTTCGATAAGGGAGCTAAAACAATAGAATGGAAGAAAGACAGCCTCTTCAGTAAATGGTGCTGGCAAAATTGCTTAACTACATGTAGAAAAGTAAAGCTAGATCCTTATATATCACCCTGCACCAGAATCAACTCCAAATGGATCAAAGACCTTGAAGTCAAAGCAGACACTCTGAAAACATTACAGGATGGAATAGGAGAAACCCTAGGTCTCCTTGGCACAGGCCGAAATTTTTTGAATAGAGACCCGGAAACACAACAAATCAAAGAAAGGTTGGACAAATGGGATTGCATAAAGTTGCAGAGTTTCTGCAGGGCAAATGACATAGCTAGCAAGATCAATAGAAAGCCCACGGATTGGGAGAAGATCTTTACTAGCCATACAACGGACAAGGGTCTCATATCTAAAATATACTTGGAACTCAAAAAATTAACCCCCCCAACAACAAATCCTCAAAGAAACAACTGCCCAATAAATAAGTGGGCTAAAGACTTAAAGAGAAACTTCTCTGAAGAAGAAAGAAGGATGGCCAATAAACACATGAAGAAATGTTCAACATCCCTAGCCATAAAAGAAATGCAAATCAAAGCAACATTGAGATATCACCTCACCCCAGTTAGAACGGCAAAAATCAAGAACTCTAACAACAACAGATGTTGGAGGGGATGTGGACAGAAAGGAACATTACTTCATTGTTGGTGGGAATGTAAACTTGTTCAACCACTTTGGAAAGCAATATGGAGGTTCCTCAAAAGACTTCACATAGAACTCCCCTATGACCCAGCAATCCCACTTTTGGGCATTTACCCAAATGTTTACAAACAAGACCACACTAAAGCTACCAGCACAACTATGTTTATTGCAGCATTATTTACCATAGTTAAGATTTGGAACCAACCCAGATGCCCCTCAGTAGATGAATGGATCAAGAAAATGTGTTATATATACACAATGGAATTCTATGCCTCCATCAGAAAGAATGGCATTGCCCCATTTGTTAGGAAATGGACAAACTTGGAAAAAATTATATTAAGTGAAGTAAGCCAGGCCCAAAGAAACATAGGTCCCATGGTTTCCCTTATTTGCAATATCTAGTATATCTATGAGTCAAGCGGAAAACATCAGATAATGTGATGTCAGGAAAATGAAACCTTAGATATGTATCCTAATGTTTTTTTTCTTTCTTGCATGTGTTTTCTAATGCACTTATAAGATTATCTCTTTGTTGCTTTGTATGTCCCTCCCCCACAGTATAACCCCTCCTTTCACTATATTTGATGTCAGTACAACTTGAGGAGGAGATAGGGAAAAACCAGTTGTTTAAACATACAGGTGGATCTGTTGCAACAATTAGAAGTACAAGTTGTCATGTCCAAAACGAGCTTTACAAAGTTGGTGGGGGGGGAGGGTTGGAAGGAGAAAGATTGGGATTGGGGGGGAGGGAGGAGGCTGGGAAGGGATGTGAAGGGTAAACAAAAGGAGGA
>NW_012289254.1:0-1924 GCF_000151885.1 Dipodomys ordii | reverse complement strand
GGCAAGTGCTCTACCACTGAGCCACTTTCCCAGCCCAGGAAAAATGCTCTTATAGAACAGAGATTTAACTTTGTGAAATTGAATTTGTATTCTAAATGAAACTATAGTACAGTAGAGCTTATCTGCAGGGGACACATTCCAAGATGCTTAAAATTGAGAATTATTTCTTTTTCTCTTTCTCTAGTCTTGGTTTTTTTTTTTTTTTTTTTTGGTTGTGGGGCTTGAACTCAGGGTCTGGGCACTGTTCCTGACTTTTGCTCAAGGCTACCACTTTGAGCCACAGCTCTACTTTTGGGTTTCTGGAGATGAGTTACAGACTTTCCTGGTTGGGCTGACTTTGAACCACAAATTTCAAATCTCAGCCTCCTGAGTAGCTAGGATTACAGGCATAAACCACCAGTGCCTGGAAATACAGGGTCTTTCTGTATTACTCAGGCTGGCCTTGAATTTTCAATGTAGCCTCAGCTGACCTCAAAATCTTGATTGTCTTGTCTCAGCCTCCCAAGTACAGAGATTATTTAGGTACACCTCACTACATCTGGCCAATAGATGCTGTTTTCAACAGAATATTAGTGCCATACGGACACATGAGAAAACTTGATTCACTATGTGAGATTATGTCTCCATATGTGCTTTTTCACTGTCCTTCTTCTCTACTGCTTGAGCCATGTCTCCAGCTCTTTTTTTTTTGGGTCCAGTCGTGCTCTATACCGTCGACCAAGAAAAGACCAACCCCCGAAAAGAAATATACAACATCAGTCGGTTACTAGCAGCCCCTGTGCGCACCCTGACATGAGTCAAAGCACCTCTTGGTGTCACCATCCCGTGGACAATCCGTTTTACTTTCAAATTTGAGAGAGCTGTGGAGGGTTTGGGAGCACAGGATGCAAACAACAAGAGAGAGTACTCAGAATTTGGAGAACATAAAGAAAATTGTATTAAGGTCTGCAAGTTCTGAGTGCTCTCAACTTTTCCCGAAAGCAAGACAAGCCACTTAGTAGAAATAGAAAGCATGATCTGTCCGAGTCAACTGTGCTCTGAATCTTAGCAGGGCTTAATGACCCTTGCACTATCCACAGTAAACCGTCCAAACTTTGTTCTTCCAATTCTGGAAGAAGTGACCAGTGTTAGAGAGCGCAGGTACAAACGATAAGATAGAGTACTCAGAATATGGGGACCCTAGAACAGTCTTAAGGCCCTCCGGGAAGGAGGGCTCTACACCTTCCCCAAGGAAGGGACACCCCTCCAGAGAGAAATTCACAGCACCCAGTTTCCCAAGAAGCTTTGCTCTGCATCCTAGCTATATTGAAAGTGCCTCATTCTGTCTAAAAGAACAGGTGAATTTTTTTTCTTTTAATTCTGAGAGAGGTCACAAGTGTTTAGGAACTCAGGATGCAAAGAGTAAGATAGAGCCAGGCACTGGTGGCTCACGGCTGTAATCCTATCTACTCAGGAGCCAGAAATCTGAGGAACACGGTTGCAAGCAAGCCCGGGCAGGAGAGAAGGTGAGACACCTATCTCCAATAAACCACCAGAAAACCGGAAGTTGCGCTATAGCTCAAGGTAGAGCGCTGGCCTTGACTTGAAGAGCTGAGGGACAACGCCCAGGCCTAGAGTTCAAGCCCCACGACCGACAAAACAAAACAAGACAAAACAAAAGTATACAGAGCACTCAGAACTTCGGGGATTTAAAACATTATTGTTTGACGGTGACCAGGATCCAAATGCTCTACATATTCCCCAACGGTAATACAGGGCAGTAAGGAGAGTTAGACAGCATCGGTCTATCCCAGGCATCTTCGGTCTGCATCCTGGACAGGCTTCAACCTCCTCACACTGTTTTAAGTCCCCAAGTTTTGAGTGCTCTACACCTTTCCCAAAGGAGAAGAAAAGCCGCTAAATAGAAATAGACTGCATTTTTCTC
>NW_012289253.1:0-1928 GCF_000151885.1 Dipodomys ordii | reverse complement strand
GCTGTGTCCCACTGTGTCCGGTGGTGTCCCGCTTTGTCCCCCGCTGTGTCCCCCGCTGCTCCCCTTTGTGTCCCCCGCTGTATCCCGCTGTGTACCCTGCTGTGTCCCACTGTGTCCTGCTGTGTTTTCGCTGTATCCCCCGCTCTGTCCTGCTGGGTGCTTACTGTGTCCCCCGCTGTGTCCAACTGTGTCACGCTGTGTCCCGCTCTGTCCCCGATGTGTCCCGCTGTGTCCCGTTGTGTCCCCGCTGAGTCCTGCAGTGTCCCCCGCTCTGTCCCCCGCTTTGTCCGGCTGTATCCCCCACTGTGTCCCGCTATGTCTCACTGTGTCCCCCGCTTTGTCCCACTGTGTGCCCGCAGTGTCCCCGCTTTGTCCCGCTGTGTCCCACTGTGTCCTGTGGTGTCCCATTTTGTCCCCCGCTGTGTCCCCCGCTGAGTCCCATCTGTGTCCCTGCTGTGTCCCGCTGTGTCCCCCACTCTGTCCTCCGCTGTGTCCCCTGCTGTGTCCCCAGCTGTGTCCCGCTGTGTCCTTGCTGTATCCCCCACTCTATCCCGCTGTGTGCACACTGTGTCGCCCGTTGTGTCCCGCTGTGTCCCCCGCTGTGTCCGACTGTGTCCTCGCAGTGTCACCGCTGTGTCAAGCTGTGTCCTGCACTGTCCCGTGTTGGCCCCCAATGTCCCCCGCTGTGTCCCCCAAGCTGTCTTCACTGTGTCCCTCTGTTTCCTTCTGTGTCCCCCGCTGTGTCCCGTTGTGTCCCCCGCTGTGTACCCCGCTGTGTCCCGCTGTGTCCCACACTGTGTCCCGCTGTTTCCCTCGCTGTGTCCAACTGTGTCACCCGCTGTGTCCGCTGTGTCCCCCGCTGTGTCCCGCTGTGACCAATGCTGTGTCCACGCTGTGTCCGGCTGTGTCCCGGATGTGTCCCGCTGTGCCCCCGCTGTGTCAGCGCTGTGTGCCGCTGTGTACCCCGCTGTGTCCAGCTGTGTCCCTCTGTTTCCCTCTGTGTCCCCCGCTGTGTCCCGATGTGTCCCCTGCAGTGTCTCCCTCTGTGTCCTGCTGTGTCCCCCTCTGTGTGCCGCTGTGTCCCCCGCTGTGTCCCGCTGTGTCCCCCGCTGTGTTCCCCTGTGTCCTTGCTGTGTCCCCCGCTCAGTCCCCCTGTTTCCCGCTGTGTCCCGCTGTGTCCCGCTGTGTCCCCCACTGTGTCCCGCTGTGTCCCCGCAGTGTCACCGCTGTGTCCAGCTGTGTCCTGCTCTGTCCTGTGGTGGCCCACTGTGTCCCGCGTGTTGTCCTCGCTGTGTCCCTCTGTTTCCCTCTGTGTCCCCCTCTGTGTTCCGTTGTGTCCCCCGTTGTGTACCCCGCTGTGTCCCGCTGTGTACCACGCTGTGTCCCGCTGTGTCCCCCGCTGTGTCCCGCTGTGTCCCCTGCTGTGTCCCGCTGTGTCCCCCGCAGTGTACGACTGTGTCCCCGCTGTGTCCCGCTATGACCAATGCTGTGTCCCCGCTGTGTCCGGCTGTGCCCCGATGTGTCCCCGCTGTTTCCCTGTGTGTCTCCCTATATCCCTCACTCAGTCCCCCTGTGTCCCGCTGTGTCCCGATTTGTCCCGCTGTGTCCCCCACTGTGTCCCGTTGTTTCCCAGCTTGGTACCTCGCTGTGTCCCCCTGTGTCATCTCTGTTTCGACGCTGTGTCCCGCTGTGTCCTCGCTGTGTTCCCCGCTGTGTCCCGCTGTGTCTGCCACTCTGTCCTCCGCTGTGTCCCCCGCTGTGTCCCCCGCTGTGCCGCTGTGTCCCCCGCTGTGTCGCGCTGTGTCCCCCGCTGTGTCCCCCTCTGTCTCCCATTGTGTCCCCCGCTGTGACCCGCTGTGTCCTTGCTGTGTCCCGCTGTGTCCCCGCAGTGTCAACGCTGTGTCCAGCTGTTGTCCTGCTCTGTACCG
>NW_012289252.1:0-6516 GCF_000151885.1 Dipodomys ordii | reverse complement strand
GTCCCGCTGTGTCCTCGCTGTGTCCCACTGTGTCCCCGCTGTTTCCCCGCTGGGTCCTGCTGTGTCCCGCTGGGTCCCGCTGGGTCCCCCGCTTTGTCCCGCTGTGTCCCCGCAGTGTCCCCGCTGTGTCCCACTGTGTCCCACTGTGTCCTGTGGTGTCCCAATTTGTCCCCCGCTATGTCCCCTGCTGAGTCCCCTCTGTGTACCCGCTGTGTACCGCTGTGTCCCCCGCTGTGTCCCGCTGTGTCCCCCGCTGTGTCCTGCTGTGTCCCGCTGTGTCCTGCTTGGTCCCGCTGTGTCCCCGCTGTGTCCCCGGTTTGTCCTGCTGTGTCCCGCAGTGTCCCCGCTGTGTCCCGCTGTGTAAAACTGTGTCCGGTGGTGTCCCACTTTGTCCCACGCTGTGTCCCCCGGTGAGTCCCCTCTGTGTCGCCGCTGTGTCCCCCTGTGTCCTCGCTGTGTCCCCCCTGTCTCCCGCTTTGTCCCTCGCTGTGTTCCGCTGTGTCCCACTGTGTCCCCGCTGTGTCCCCAGCTGCGTCCCGCTGTGTCCCGCTGTGTCCCGCTGTGTCCCTGCTGTATCGACGCTGTCTCCTGCTGGGTCCCGCTGTGTCCTCGATGTGTTCCCCGTTGTGTCCCGCTGTGTCCCCAGCTGTGTCTCCCGCTGTGTTCCGCTGTGTCCTCGCTGGGTCCCCTGCTGTGTCCCGCTGTGATACCCGCTGTGTTCCGCTTTGTCCCGCTATGTCCCGCTGTGTCCCCGCTGTGTGCCCCGCTGTGTCCAGTTGTGTAATCTGTTGTGTCCAGCTGTGTCACCGTTGTGTCTCGCTTTGGCCCCTCTGTGTCCCCGCTGTGTCCCGCTGTGTCCCACGCTGTGTCCCGCTGTGTCCCCCGCTGTGTCCTGCTGTGTCCCGCTGTGTCCTGCTGGGTCCCGCTGTGTCCCCGCTGTGTCCCGCTGTGTCCCGCTGTGTCCCCCGCTGTGTCCCCGCTGTGTCCCATTGTGTCCGGTGGTGTCCCGCCTTGTCCCCCGCTGTGTCCCCCTCTGCTCCCCTTTGTGTCCCCCGCTGCATCCCGCTGTGTCTCCCGCTGTGTCCCGCTGTATCCTGCTGTGTTTTCGCTGTATCCCCCGCTAGGTCCCGCTGTGTCCTCACTGTGTCCCCCGCTGTGACCGCTGTTTCCCGCTGTGTCCCGTTGTGTCCCCGCTGTGTGCCGCTGTGTCCCCGCTGTGTCCCCGTGTGTCCCGCTCTATCCCCCGCTCTGTCCCCGTGTCCTGCTGTGTCCCGCTGTGTCCCCCACTGTGTCCCGTTGTGTCCCAGCTCTGTACCTTGCAGTGTCCCCCTGTGTCGTCTCTGTTTCGACACTGTGTCCCGCTGGGTCCCGCTGTGTCCTAGCTGTGTTCCCCGCTGTGTCCCGCTGTGTCCCCCACTCTGTCCTCCGCTGTGTCCCCTGCTGTGTCCCCAGCTGTGTCCTGCTGTGTCCTCGCTGTATCCCCCGCTCTGTCCCGCTGTGTCCTCACTGTGTCGCCCGTTGTGTCCCGCTGTGTCCCCCGCTGTGTCCGACTGTGTCCTCGCAGTGTCACCGCTGTGTCAAGCTGTGTCCTGCTCTGTCCCGTGTTGGCCCCCAATGTCCCCCGTTGTGTCACCCAAGCTGTCTTCACTGTGTCCCTCTGTTTTCCTCTGTGTCCCCCGCTGTGTCCCGTTATGTCCCCCGCTGTGTACCCCGCTGTGTCCCGCTGTGTCCCACACAGTGTCCCGCTGTTTCCCTCGCTGTGTCCCACTGTGTCAACCGCTGTGTCCGCTGTGTCCCCCGCTGTGTCCCGCTGTGACCAATGCTGTGTCCCCGCTGTGTCCGGCTGTGTCCCGGATGTGTCCCGCTGTGTCAGCGCTGTGTGCCGCTGTGTAGCCCACTGTGTCCAGCTGTGTCCCTCTGTTTCCCTCTGTGTCCCCCGCTGTGTCCCAATGTGTCCCCTGCTGTGTCTCCCTCTGTGTCCCGCTGTGTCCCCCTCTGTGTGCCGCTGTGTCCCCGCTGTGTCCCGCTGTGTCCCCCGCTGTGTTCCGCTGTGTCCTCGGTGTGTCCCCCGCTCAGTCCCCCTGTTTCCCCCTGTGTCCTACTGTGTCCCGCTGTGTCCCCCACTGTGTCCCGCTGTGTCCCCGCAGTGTCAACGCTGTGTCCAGCTGTGTCCTGCTCTGTCCTGTGGTGGCCCACTGTGTCCCGCGTGTTGTCCTCGCTGTGTCCCTCTGTTTCCCTCTGTGTCCCCCTCTGTGTCCCGTTGTGTCCCCCGTTGTGTACCCCGCTGTGTCCCGCTGTGTACCACGCTGTGTCCCGCTGTGTCCCCCGCTGTGTCCCGCTGTGTCCCCCGCTGTGTCCCGCTGTGTCCCCCGCAGTGTCCGGCTGTGTCCCCGCTGTGTCACGCTATGACCAATGCTGTGTCCCCGCTGTGTCCGGCTGTGCCCCGATGTGTTCCCCTGTGTCCCTGCTGTTCCCTCTGTGTCCACCTATATCCCTCGCTCAATCCCCCTGTGTCCCGCTGTGTCCCACTTTGACCCAATGTGTCCCACACTGTGTCCCGTTGTTTCCCAGCTCGGTACCTCGCTGTGTCCCCCTGTATCGTCTCTGTTTCGACGCTGTGTCCCGCTGTATCCACACAGTGTTCTCCGCTGTTACCCGCAGAGTCTACCACTCTGACCTTCACTGTGTCTCACGTTATGTTCACCACTGTGTCGCGCTGTGTCTCCCGCTGTGTCCCCCGCTGTGTCCCACTGTGTCCCCCGCTGCGACCCACTGTATCCATGCTGTGTCCCGATGTGTCACGCTGTGTCCCCGCAGTGTCACCGCTGTGTACAGCTGTGTCCTGCTCTGTACCATGGTGGCCCCCTGTGTCCCCCACTGTGTCCCCCACGTTGTCCTCGCTGTGTACCTCTGTCTCACTCTGTGTCCCCCGCTGTGTCCCATTGTGTCCCCCGCTGTGTACCCTGCTGTGTCCCGCTGTGTACCACACTGTCTCCCGCTGTGTCCCCCACTGTGTTCCGCTGTGTCCACTGCTGTGTGCCTCTGTGTCCCCTGCTGTGACCCCGCTGTGTCTTGCTGTGTCCCGCTGTGTCCCGCTGTGTCCCCCGCTGTGTCCCGCTGTGTCCCCCGCTGTGTCCTCGCTGTGTCCCCCACTGTGACCGCTGTTCCCCGCTGTGTCCCGCTGTGTCCCCGCTGTGTCCCGCTGTGTCCCCGCTCTGTCCCCGTGTGTCCCGCTATATCCCCCGCTCTATCCCCCTTTGTCCCGCTGTGTCCCGCTTTGTCCTGCTGTGTCCCCCACTGTGTCCCGTTGTGTCCCAGCTCTGTACCTCGCTATGTCCCCCTGTGTCGTCTCTGTTTCGACGCTGTGTCCCGCTGGGTCCCACTGTGTCCTCGCTGTGTTCCCCGCTGTGTCCCGCTGTGTCCGCCACTCTGTCCTCCGCTGTGTCCCCCGCTGTGTCCCCCGCTGTGTCGCACTGTGTCCCCAGCTGTGTCCACCGCTGTGTCCCGCTGTCTCCCCCGCTGTGACCCGCTGTGTCCTTGCTGTGTCCCGCTGTGTCCTGCTGTGTCCCCGCAGTGTCAACGCTGTGTCCAGCTGTGTCCTGCTCTGTACCTTGGTGGCCCCCTGTGTCCCCCGCTGTGTCCCCCACGTTGTCCTCGCTGTGTCCCTCTGTTTCCCTCTGTGTCCCTCGCTGTGTCCCATTGTGTCCCCCGCTGTGTACCCCGCTGTGTCCCGCTGTGTACCACATTGTCTCCCGCTGTGTCCCCCACTGTGTTCCGCTGTGTCCACTGCTGTGTGCTTCTGTGTCCCCTGCTGTGACCCCGCTGTGTTTTGCTGTGTCCCGCTGTGTCCCCGGCTGTGTCCAGCAGTGTCCTCTGCTGTGTTCCGCTGTGTCCTCTCTGTGTCCCCCGCTGTGACCGCTGTTTTTTCGCTGTGTCCCGTTGTGTCCCCGCTGTGTGCCACTGTGTCCCCGCTGTGTCCCGCTGTGTCCCCGCTCTGTCCCCGTGTGTCCCGCTATATCCCCCGCTCAATCCCCCTGTGTCCCGCTGTGTCCCGCTGTGTCCCCCACTGTGTCCCGTTGTGTCCCAGCTCTGTACCTCGCTGTGTCCCCCTGTGTCGTCTCTGTTTCGACGCTGTGTCCCGCTAGGTCCCGCTGTGTCCTCGCTGTGTCCCCCGCTGTGTCCCGCTGTGTCCTCGCTGTATCTCTCGCTCTGTCCCGCTGTGTCCTCACTGTGTCGCCCGTTGTGTCTAGCTGTGTCCCCCGCTGTTTCCGACTGTGTCACGCTGTGTCCCGCTCTGTCCCCGAGGTGTCCCGGTGTGTCCCGCTGTGTCCCTGCTGAGTCCTGGAGTGTCCCCGCTCTGTCCCCCACTTTGTCCGGCTGTATCCCCCACTGTGTCACGCTGTGTGCCCGCAGTATTCCTGCTTTGTCCGGTTGTGTCCCACTGTGTCCCGTAGTGTCCTGCTTTGTCCCCAGCTGTGCCCCCGCTGAGTCACATCTGTGTCCCTGCTGTGTCCCGTTGTGTCCTCGCTGTGTCCCCCGCTGTGTTTCGCTGTGTCCCCCGCTGTGTCCCCCGCTGTGTCCCGCTGTGTCCCGCTGTGTCCCCTGCTGTGTCCCGCTGTCTTCACTGCCGTGACCCTGCTGTGTATTCCTTTGTCATGCTTTGTTCCCCGCTGTGTCCCGCTGTGTACCCCGCTGTGTCCCGCTGTGTCCTCGCTGTTTCCCCTGTTGTGACCGCTGTTTCCCGCTGTGTCCCGCTGTGTCCCCGCTGTGTCCCCGCTGTGTCCCATTGTGTCCGGTGGTGTCCCGCTTTGTCCCCCGCTGTGTCCCCCTCTGCTCCCCTTTGTGTCCCCCGCTGCATCCCGCTGTGTCTCCCGCTGTGTCCCGCTGTATCCTGCTGTGTTTTCGCTGTATCCCCCGCTCTGTCCCGCTGTGTCCTCACTGTGTCCCCCGCTGTGACCGCTGTTTCCCGCTGTGTCCCGTTGTGTCCCCGCTGTGTGCCGCTGTGTCCCCGCTGTGTCCCCGTGAGTCCCGCTCTATCCCCCGCTCTGTCCCCGTGTCCTGCTGTGTCCCGCTGTGTCCCCCACTGTGTCCCGTTGTGTCCCAGCTCTGTACCTTGCAGTGTCCCCCTGTGTCGTCTCTGTTTCGACACTGTGTCCCGCTGGGTCCCGCTGTGTCCTAGCTGTGTTCCCCGCTGTGTCCCGCTGTGTCCCCCACTCTGTCCTCCGCTGTGTCCCCTGCTGTGTCCCCAGCTGTGTCCTGCTGTGTCCTCGCTGTATCCCCCGCTCTGTCCCGCTGTGTCCTCACTGTGTCGCCCGTTGTGTCCCGCTGTGTCCCCCGCTGTGTCCGACTGTGTCCTCGCAATGTCACCGCTGTGTCAAGCTGTGTCCTGCTCTGTCCCGTGTTGGCCCCCAATGTCCCCCGCTGTGTCACCCAAGCTGTCTTCACTGTGTCCCTCTGTTTCCCTCTGTGTCCCCCGCTGTGTCCCGTTATGTCCCCCGCTGTGTACCCCGCTGTGTCCCGCTGTGTCCCACACAGTGTCCCGCTGTTTCCCTCGCTGTGTCCCACTGTGTCAACCGCTGTGTCCGCTGTGTCCCCCGCTGTGTCCCGCTGTGACCAATGCTGTGTCCCCGCTGTGTCCGGCTGTGTGCCCAATGTGTCCCGCTGTGTCCCAGCTGTGTCCCCTCTGTGTCCCCGCTGTGTCCCGCTGTGTCCCTGCTGTCTCCCGCTCTGTCACCCGCTGTGTCTCAAGCTTAGTCCCCGCTTTGTCCCGCTGTTTCCCGCTGTGTCCCCACTGTGTCCTGTTGTGTCCCCAGTGGCGTACCTCGCTGTGTCCCTCTGTGTCCCCGCTGTACCGACGCTGTGTCTTGCTTTGTCCTCTCTGTGTTCCCTGCTGTGTCCCGCTGTGTCCTCCCCTGTGTTTCCCGCTGTGTCCTGCTGTGTCCCCCACTGTGTCCCGCTGTGTTCCGCTTTGTCCCCTGCTGTGTCCCTGCTGTGTCCCCGCTGTGTCCAGCTGTGTCCCGCTGTGTCACCCTGTGTCCCGGTGTGTTCCCCGCTGAGTCCCGCTGTGTCCCCGCTTTGTCCCGCTGTGTCCTTTCTGTGTCACCCGCTGTGTCCCGCTGTGTCCCCAGCTGTGTCCCCGTTGTGTCCCCCGAGTTGTCCTCGCTGTGTCCCTCTGTTTCCCTCTGTGTCCCCCGCTGTGTCCCGTTGTTTCCCCCGTTGTGTACCCCGCTGTGTCCCGCTGTGTACCACACTGTGTCCTGCTGTGTCCCCCGCTGTTTCCCGCTGTGTCCCCCGCAGTGTCCAGCTTTGTCCCCGCTATGTCCCCGCTGTGTCCCGCTGTGTACCCCTCTGTGTCCACCTGTGTCCCCGCTCTGTCTCGCTGTGTCCTCACTGTGTCCCCCATTGTGTCCCGCTGTGTCCCCCACTTTGTCCCCCGCTTTGTCTGGCTGTATCCCCCACTGTGTCCAAAACTGTGTCCCCCACTTTGTCCCACTCTGTGCTTCCGCAGTGTCCCCG
>NW_012289251.1:0-1961 GCF_000151885.1 Dipodomys ordii | reverse complement strand
AGTCCCCATGGCTGAGTCTCCCCTCTGAGTCCCCGCTGTGTCCCACATAAGAGAGACAACTGAGTAACACAGAAGAATCCCCGCTGTGTCCCCCCGCTGTGTTCCCACAGAATTCCCTCGGTGATATCCCCCCGCTCAGTCCACCATGTTTCCCCCATGTGTCCTAACTGTGTCCCGCTGTGTCCCCCACTGTGTCCCGCTGTGTCCCAGCAGTGTCAACGACTGTGTCCAGCTGTGTCCTGCTCTGTCCTGTGGTGACCCACTGTGTCCCGAGAGTTGTCCTAGCTGAGTCCATATGTTTCCCTCTGTGTCCCCCTCTGTGTCCCGTTGTGTCCCCCGTTTTGTACCCCGCTGTGTCCCGCTGTGTACCACGCTGTGTCCCGCTGTGTCCCCCGCTGTGTCCCACTGTGTCCCCCGCTGTGTCCCGCTGTGTCCCCCGCAGTGTCCGGCTGTGTCCCCGCTGTGTCACGCTATGACCAATGCTGTGTCCCCGCTGTGTCCGGCTGTGCCCCGATGTGTCCCGCTGTGTCCCCGCTGTTTCCCTGTGTGTCTCCCTATATCCCTCACTCAGTCCCCCTGTGTCCCGCTGTGTCCCGATTTGTCCCGCTGTGTCCCCCACTGTGTCCCGTTGTGTCCCAGCTCTGTACCTCGCAGTGTTCCCCTGTGTCGTCTCTGTTTCGACGCTGTGTCCCGCTGTGTCCCGCTGTGTCCTCGCTGTGTTCCCCGCTGTGTCCCGCTGTGTCTGCCACTCTGTCCTCCGCTGTGTCCCCCGCTGTGTCCCCCGCTGTGCCGCTGTGTCCCCCGCTGTGTCGCGCTGTGTCCCCCGCTGTGTCCCCCTCTGTGTCCCATTGTGTCCCCCGCTGTGACCCGCTGTGTCCTTGCTGTGTCCCGCTGTGTCCCGCTGTGTCCCCGCAGTGTCAACGCTGTGTCCAGCTGTGTCCTGCTCTGTACCGTGGTGGCCCCCTGTGTCCCCCGCTGTGTCCCCCACGTTGTCCTCGCTGTGTCCCTCTGTTTCCCTCTGTGTCCCCCGCTGTGTCCCATTGTGTCCCCCGCTGTGTACCCCGCTGTGTCCCGCTGTGTACCACACTGTCTCCCGCTGAGTCCCCCACTGTGTTCCGCTGTGTCCACTGCTGAATGGCCCTCTGTGTCCCCTGCTTGTCCCCTGCTGTGACCCCGCTGTGTCCCGCTCTGTCCCCCGCGGTGTCCCGCTGTGTCCTCCGCTGTGTCCCGCTGTGTCCCCTGCTGTGTCCCCCACTGTGACCGCTGTTCCCCGCTGTTCCCCGCTGTGTCCCCGCTGTGTCCCACTGTGTCCTGTGGTGTCCCGTTTTGTCCCCCGCTGTGTCCCCCGCTGAGTCCCATCTGTGTCCCTGCTGTGTCCCGCTGTGTCCTCGCTGTGTCCCCCGCTGTCTTCGGCTTTGTCCCACGCTGTGACCCACTGTGTCCTCGCTGTGTCCCCCACTGTGTCCCGTTGTGTCCCAGCTCTGTACCTCGCAGTGTTCCCCTGTGTCGTCTCTGTTTCGACGCTGTGTCCCGCTGTGTCCCGCTGTGTCCTCGCTGTGTTCCCCGCTGTGTCCCGCTGTGTCCCCCACTCTGTCCTCCGCTGTGTCCCCTGCTGTGTCCCCCGCTGTGTCCCACTGTGTCCCCAGTTGTGTCCCGGTGTGTCCCCGCTGTGTCCCGCTGTGTCCTCGCAGTGTCACCGCTGTGTCAAGCTGTGTACTGCTCTGTCCCGTGTTGGCCCCCAATGTCCCCCGCTGTGTCCCCCACGCTGTCCTCGCTGTGTCCCTCTGTTTCCCTCTGTGTCCCCCGCTGTGTCCCGTTGTGTCCCCCGCTGTGTCCCCCGCTGTGTCCCGCTGTGTCCCACACTGTGTCCCGCTGTGTCCCTCGCTGTGTCCCGCTGTGTCACCCGCTGTGTGCGCTGTGTCCCCCGCTGTGTCCCGATGTGACCAATGCTGTGTCCCCGC
>NW_012289250.1:0-1362 GCF_000151885.1 Dipodomys ordii | reverse complement strand
TGTGTCCCGCTGTGACCCAGCTGTGTCCCGCTGTGTCGCTGCTGTGTCCCCCGCTGTGTCCCGCTGTATCCCCCGCTGTGTCCCCCGCTGTGTCCCGCTGTATCCCCCCGCTCTGTCTCGCTGTGTCCTCACTGTGTCCCCCGGTGTGTCTCGCTGTGTCCTCCGCTGTGTCCGACTGTGTCCCGCTGTGTCCCGCTCTGTCCCGCTGTGTCCCCGCTGAGTCCTGCAGTGTCCCCCGATCTGTGCCCCCTTTGTCCGGCTGTATTCCCCACTGTGTCACGCTATGTCTCGCTGTGTCCCCCGCTGTGTCCCGCTGTGTCCCACTGTGTCGCGTGGTGTCCCGCTTTGTCCCCCGCTGTGTCCCCCGCTGAGTCCCATCTGTGTCCCTGCTGTGTCCCGCTGTGTCCTCGCTGTGTCCCCCGCTGTCTTCTGCTTTGTCCCACGCTGTGTCCCACTGTGTCCTCGCTGTGTCCCCCACTGTGTTCCGCTGTGTTCCCGTTGTGTCCTCCGCTGTGTCCCGAATTGTCCCCTGCTGTGTCCCGCTGTATCCACTTCTGTGACCCCGCTGTGTCTTGCTGTGTCAGGCTGTGTCCCCCGCTGTGTCCCGCTGTGTCCCCCGCTGTGTCCCGCTGTGTCCCCCGCTGTGTCCTCGCTGTGTCCCCCACTGTGACCGCTGTTCCCCGCTGTGTCCCGCTGTGTTCCCGCTGTGCCCCGCTGTGTCCCCGCTGTGTCCCTGTGTGTCCCCCTATATCCCCCGCTCAGTCCCCCTGTGTCCCGCTGTGTCCCGATTTGTCCCGCTGTGTCCCCCACTGTGTCCCGTTGTTTCCCAGCTCTGTACCTCTCTGTGTCCCCCTGTGTCATCTCTGTTTCGACGCTGTGTCCCGCTGGGTCCCGCTGTGTCCTCGCTGTGTTCCCCGCTGTGTCCCACTGTGTCCGCCACTCTGTCCTCCGCTGTGTCCCCCGCTGTGTCCCCGGCTGTGTTGCGCTGTGTCCCCCGCTGTGTCCCCAGCTGTGTCCCACTGTGTCCCCCGCTGTGACCCGCTGTGTCCTTGCTGTGTCCTGCTGTGTCCCGCTGTGTCCCCGCAGTGTCACCACTGTGTCCAGCTGTGTCCTGCTCTGTACCGTGGTGGCCCCCTGTGTCCCCTGCTGTGTCCCTCACGTTGTCCTCGCTGTGTCCCTCTGTTTCCCTCTGTGTCCCCCGCTGTGTCCCATTGTGTCCCCCGCTGTGTACCCCGCTGTGTCCCGCTGTGTACCACACTGTCTCCCGCTGTGTCCCGCACTGTGACCGCTGTTCCCCGCTGTGTCCCGCTGTGTCCCCGCTGTTTCCACGCTGTGTCCCCGCTGTGTCCCCGTGTGTCCCGC
>NW_012289249.1:0-5413 GCF_000151885.1 Dipodomys ordii | reverse complement strand
ACGCTGTGTCCAGCAGTGTCCCTGCTGTGTCCCGCTGTGTCCCCACTGTGTCCTGATGTGTCCCCTGCTGTGTCCCCCATTGTGTCCCACTGTGTCCCCCTCTGTGTCCCACTGTGTCCCACTGTGTTTACGCTGTATCCCCCGCTCTGTCCCGCTGTGTCCTCACTGTGATCCCCGTTGTGTCTCGCTGTGTCCACCGCTGTGCCCGACTGTGTCACGCTGTGTTCCGCTCTGTCCCCGATGTGTCCCGCTGTGTCCCCGCTGAGTCCTGCAGTGTCCCCCGATCTGTCCCCCGCTTTGTCCGGCTGTATCCCCCACTGTGTCCCGCTATGTCTCGCTGTGTCCCCCGCTTTGTCCCGCTGTGTCCCATTGTGTCCCGTGGTGTCCCGCTTTGTCCCCCGCTGTGTCCCCCACTGAGTCCCATCTGTGTCCCTGCTGTGTCCCGCTGTGTCCTCGCTGTGTCCCCCTCTGTCTTCCGCTTCGTCCCACGCTGTGTCCCACTGTGTCCTCGCTGTGTCCCCCAATGTGTCCCGCTGGGTCCCCGCAGTGTCACCGCTGTGTCCAGCTCTGTCTTGATCTGTCCTGTGGTGGCCCACTGTGTCCCCCGTGTTGTCATCGCTGTGTCCCTCTGTTTCCCTCTGTGTCCCCCTCTGTGAACCGTTGTGTCCCCCGCTGTGTACCCCGCTGTGTCCCGCTGTGTACCACGCTGTGTCCCTCTGTGTCCCCCGCTGTGTCCCGCTGTGTCCCCCGCAGTGTCCCGCTGTGTCCCCGCTGTGTCCCTCTATGACCAATGCTGTGTCCCCGCTGTGTCTGGCTGTGCCCAGATGTGTCCCGCTGTGTCCCCGCTGTGTCCCCGCTGTATCCCCGATGTGTCCCACTGTGTACCACGCTGTGTCCAGCTGTGTCCCTGCTGTGTCCTGCTGTGTCCCGCACTGTGTCCCGATGTGTCCCCTGCTGTGTCCCCCGTTGTGTCCCGCTGTGTCCCCCGCTGTGTCCCGCTGTGACCCAGCTGTGTCCCGCTGTGTCGCCTGCTGTGTCCCCCGCTGTGTCCCGCTGTATCCCCCGCTGTGTCCCCCGCTGTGTCCCGCTGTATCCCCCCGCTCTGTCTCGCTGTGTCCTCACTGTGTCCCCCGGTGTGTCTCGCTGTGTCCTCCGCTGTGTCCGACTGTGTCACGCTGTGTCCCGCTCTGTCCCGCTGTGTCCCCGGTGAGTCCTGCAGTGTCCCCCGATCTGTGCCCCCTTTGTCCGGCTGTATTCCCCACTGTGTCACGCTATGTCTCGCTGTGTCCCCCGCTGTGTCCCGCTGTGTCCCACTGTGTCGCGTGGTGTCCCGCTTTGTCCCCCGCTGTGTCCCCCGCTGAGTCCCATCTGTGTCCCTGCTGTGTCCCGCTGTGTCCTCGCTGTGTCCCCCGCTGTCTTCTGCTTTGTCCCACGCTGTGTGCCACTGTGTCCTCGCTGTGTCCCCCACTGTGTTCCGCTGTGTCCCCGTTGTGTCCTCCGCTGTGTCCCGAATTGTCCCCTGCTGTGTCCCGCTGTATCCACTTCTGTGACCCCGCTGTGTCTTGCTGTGTCAGGCTGTGTCCCCCGCTGTGTCCCGCTGTGTCCCCCGCTGTGTCCCGCTGTGTCCCCCGCTGTGTCCTCGCTGTGTCCCCCACTGTGACCGCTGTTCCCCGCTGTGTCCCGCTGTGTCCCCGCTGTGCCCCGCTGTGTCCCCGCTGTGTCCCTGTGTGTCCCCCTATATCCCCCGCTCAGTCCCCCTGTGTCCCGCTGTGTCCCGATTTGTCCCGCTGTGTCCCCCACTGTGTCCCGTTGTTTCCCAGCTCTGTACCTCTCTGTGTCCCCCTGT
Organism: Dipodomys ordii; assembly: GCF_000151885.1. Classification (NCBI taxonomy): domain Eukaryota; kingdom Metazoa; phylum Chordata; class Mammalia; order Rodentia; family Heteromyidae; genus Dipodomys; species Dipodomys ordii. Next base: position 3,567 of record NW_012289249.1, on the reverse strand, counting down.
GTCATCTCTGTTTCGACGCTGTGTCCCGCTGGGTCCCGCTGTGTCCTCGCTGTGTTCCCCGGTGTGTCCCACTGTGTCCGCCACTCTGTCCTCCGCTGTGTCCCCCGCTGTGTCCACCGGCTGTGTTGCGCTGTGTCCCCCGCTGTGTCCCCAGCTGTGTCCCACTATGTCCCCCGCTGTGACCCGCTGTGTCTTTGCTGTGTCCTGCTGTGTCCAGCTGTGTCCCCGCAGTGTCACCGCTGTGTCCAGCTGTGTCCTGCTCTGTACCGTGGTGGCCCCCTGTGTCTCCTGCTGTGTCCCTCACGTTGTCCTCGCTGTGTCCCTCTGTTTCCCTCTGTGTCCCCCGCTGTGTCCCATTGTGTCCCCCGCTGTGTACCCCGCTGTGTCCCGCTGTGTACCACACTGTCTCCCGCTGTGTCCCGCACTGTGACCGCTGTTCCCCGCTGTGTCCCGCTGTGTCCCCGCTGTTTCCCGCTGTGTCCCCGCTGTGTCCCCGTGTGTCCCGCTATATCCCCCGCTCTGTCCCGCTGTGTCCCGCTTTGTCCCGCTTTGTCCCGCTGTGTCCCCCACTGTGTCCCGTTGTGTCCCAGCTCTGTACCTCGCTGTGTCCCCCTGTGTCGTCTCTGTTTCGTCGCTGTGTCCCTTTGGGTCCCGCTGTGTCCTCGCAGTGTTCCCCGCTGTGTCCCTCTGTGTCCCCCACTCTGTCCTCCGCGGTGTCCCCCGCTGTGTCCCCCGCTGTGTCGCGCTGTGTCCCCCGCTGTGTCCCCCGCTGTGTCCCACTGTGTCCCGCTGTGTCCCCTGCTGTGTCCCTCTGTGTCCACTGCCGTGACCCCGCTGTGTCTTGCTGTGTCCTGCTTTGTTCCCCGCTGGGTCCCGCTGGGTCCCCCGCTGTGTCCTGCTGTGTCCTCGCTGTGTCCCCTGCTGTGACCGCTGTTTCCCGCTGTGTTCCGCTGTGTCCCCGCTGTGTCCCGCTGTGTCCCCGCTGTGTCCCCGTGTGTCCCGCTCTATCCCACGCTGTGTCCCCCTGTGTCCCGCTGTGTCCCGCTCTGTCCCGCTGTATCCCCCACTGTGTCCCGTTGTGTTCCAGCTCTGTACCGCGCTGTGTCCCCCTGTTTCGTATCTGTTTCGACGCTGTGTCCCGCTGGGTCCCGCTGTGTCCTCGCTGTGTTTCCCGCTGTGTCCCGCTGTGTCCCCCACTCTGTCCTCCGCTGTGTCCCCCGCTGTGTCCCCCGCTGTGTCCCCCGTTGTGTCCCGCTGTGTCGCCGCTGTGTCTCCGCAGTGTCACCACTGTGTCCAGCTGTGTCCTGCTCTGTCCCTTGGTGGCCCCCAGTGTTCCCCGCTGTGTCCCACACGCTGTCCTCGCTGTGTCCCTCTGTTTTCCTCTGTGTCCCCCGCTGTGTCCCGTTGTGTCCCCCGCTGTGTACCACGCTGTGTCCCGCTGTGTACCACACTGTGTCCCGCTGTTTCCCTCGCTGTGTCCCGCTGTGTCAGCCGCTGTGTCCGCTGTGTCCCCCGCTGTGTCCCGGATGTGTCCCGCTGTGCCCCCACTGTGTCCCCCCTGTGTGCCGCTGTGTACCCCGCTGTGTCCAGCTGTGTCCCCACTGTGTCCCACTGTGTCCCCCACTGTGTCCCGATGTGTCCCCTGCTGTGTCTCCCTCTGTGTCCCGCTGTGTCCCCCGCTGTGTTTTGCTGTGTCCCCCGCTGTGTTCCGCTGTGTCCTCGCTGTGTCCCTTGCTCTGTCCCCCTGTTTCCCGCTGTGTCCTGCTGTGTCCCCCTGTGTCCCCCACTGTGTCCCACTGTGTCCCCGCAGTGTCACCGCTGTGTCCAGCTGTGTCCTGCTCTGTCCTGTGGTGGCCCACTGTGTTCCCCGCGTTGTCCTCGCTGTGTCCCTCTGTTTCCCTATGTGTCCCCCTCTGTGTCCCGTTGTGTCCCCCGCTGTGTACACCGCTGTGTCCCGCTGTGTCCCCCGCTGTGTCCCGCTGTGTCCCCCCCTGTGTTCCGCTGTGTCCCCCGCAGTGTCCCGCCGTGTCCCCGCTGTGTCCCGTTATGACCAATGCTGTGTCCCCGCTGTGTCCGGCTGTGCCCCGATGTGTCCCGCTGTGTCCCCTGCTGTGTCCTGCAGTGTCCCCCGATGTTTCTCCCGCTGTGTCCCGCTGTGTCCCCCGCTGTGTCCCGCTGAGTCCCCTGCTGTGTCCCCGCTGTGTCCCGCTGTGTCCTGGCTGCATCACATGCTCTGTCCCGCTGTGTCCTCACTGTGTCCCCAGCTGTGTCCCGCTGTGTCCCCTGCTGTATCCCGCTGTGTCCCTCTGTGTCCCCCGCTCTGTCCCCGCTGTGTCGCGCTGTGTTCCGCTGTGTCCTCTGCTGTGTCCCCGCTGTGTCCCGCTATGTCCCGCTGTATCCCGGTGTGTCCTCGCTGTATCCCCCGCTCTGTCCCGCTGTGTCCTCACTGTGTCCCCCGATGTGTCCCGCTGTGTCCCCCGCTGTGTCCGACTGTGTCACGCTGTGTCGCGCTCTGTCCCCGATGTGTCCCCCTGTGTCCCCGCTGAGTCCCAATGTGTCCCCCGCTCTGTCCCCCGCTTTGTCCGGCTGTATCCTCCACTGTGTCCCGCTGTGTCCCGCTGTGTCCCCCGCTTTGTCCCGCTGTGTGCCCGCAGTGTCCCCGCTGTGTCCCACTGTGTCCGGTAGTGTCCCGGTTTGTCCCCCGCTGTGTCCCCCGCTGCTCCCATTTGTGTCCCCCGCTGTATCCCGCTGTGTCCCCCGCTGTGTCCCGCTGGGTCCCCTCTGGGTCCCCGCTAGGTCCCAGTGTGTTCCGCAGGGTCCCGTTGTGTCCTCGCTGTGTCTAACGCAGTGTCCCGCTGTGTCTTCGCTGTGTCCTCCGCTGTGTCCCACTGTGTCCCCCACTGTGTCCCGCTGTTTCCCGCTGTGTCCTGCTCTGTCCCCGCTGTGTCCCGCTATGTCCCACTGTATCCCGTTGTGTCCTCGCTGTATCCCCCGCTCTGTCCCGCTGTGTCCTCACTGTTTCCCCCGTTGTGTCCCGCTGTGTCCCCTGCTGTGTACTACTGTGTCACGCTGTGTCCCGCTCTGTCCCCGATGTGTCCCCCTGTGTCCCCGCTGAGTCCCACTGTGTCCCCCGCACTGTCCCCCGCTTTGTCCGGCTGAATCCTCCGCTCAGTCCCACTGTGTCCCGCTGTGTCCCCCGCTTTGTCCTGCTGTGTGCCCGCAGTGTCCCCGCTGTGTCCCACTTTGTCCCGTGGTGTCCCGCTTTGTCCCCCGCTGTGTCCCCCGCTGCTCCCCTTTGTGTCCCCCGCTGTATCCCGCTGTGTCCCCTGCTGTGTCCCGCTGTGTCCCGCTGTGTTTTCTCTGTATCCCCCGCTCTGTCCGGCTGTGTCCTCACTGTGTCCCCCGTTGTGTCCCGCTGTGTCCCCCATGTGTCCGACTGTGTCACGCTATGTCCCGCTCTGTCCCCGATGTGTCCCGCTGTGTCCCGCTGTGTCCCCGCTGATTCCTGCAGTGTCCCCCGCTCTGTACCCCACTTTGTCCGGCTGTATCCCCCACTGTGTCCCGCTA
>NW_012289248.1:0-1332 GCF_000151885.1 Dipodomys ordii | reverse complement strand
TTTCCCACTTGAGCTACAGCATCACGGTTTTCTGGTGGTTTATGGGAGATAGGAGTCTCACGGTCTCTCCTGCCCGGGCTGGCTTTGAACCGCGATCCTCAGATCTCAGCCTCCTGAGTAGCTAGGATTACAGGAGTGAGCCAACAGCGCCCGGCCACTTAAAATTTTTGATAGTTAATTAGAGATAGTCTTATGGACTTTTCTTGCTCAGGCTGGCTTTGAACCTTAATCCTCAGACCGCAGCCTCCTGAGTAGATAAGATTATAGACATGGTAGATTATAGACATGAGCCACTGGTGTCTGGTTGATTTTTAAAGATACATTAGTTTGGCAATTACTCAATTTGCCTCCCTTCAGTTCAGCACAAACGGACTTGGCAGAGATGGAATTTGTTGGTAGATAGTCTAAAGTTTGTTGAAACTTTACATTTTTTGAGACAACATCAGAGACTAGAGTCTGTAACAGGTACTTACAGACAACATAAACTTGAGAGGAGGAAGTGGCACTGTGGCTCAAGCAGTAGAGCACTCGCCTTGAGCTGAAGAGCGCAGGGACAGTGCCTAAGCCCCAGAGTTCAAGCCCCATGACCGACAAAAAAAAAAAAAAAACTTGAGAGGATTTTCAGAATAGTTGGGAATATAAACCTGAATTAGAAATCTGAAGTGCTGGTGAGATATCTAAATGAGAAAGACTTGCAGCCAGGCACCAGTGGCTCACACCGATAATCCTACTCAGGAGGCTGAGATTTGAGGATCACGGATCAAGGCCAGCCTGGACATAAAAGACCATAAGTTTAAGACTCCTGGAAGCATAGTAAGAGCCTATCTATGAGTAGATAATTAATAAGATGAAACATGAGAGGGGGCTGGGAAGGTGGCTCAGTGGTAGAGCGCATGCCTTGCATGCCAGAGGCCCTGGGTTCGATTCCTCAGCACCACATAAGCAAAAAGAAAAAAGCCGGAAGTGGCGCTGTGGCTCAAGTGGTAGAGCGCTAGCCTTGGACTGAAGAGCTGAGGGACAGCACCCAGGCCCAGAGTTCAGGCCCCATGACTGGACCCCAAAAAAAAAAAAAGAAACATGGTAAATAATCCAAGTACTATTTACTTTTATCTTTTGTACAAATTGTTACCAAGAAACCTCTTTCTACTACTGGCTTATATAAATAATAACAGCAATGTTGTGAAGTTTTCATTGAATATAGCTAGATATTGGAATTTATTATTTGATTGATTTATTTATTTTTTGCCTGTCCTGGGGCTTGAACTCTGGACCTCAGCACTGTTCTTGAACTTCTTTTGCTCAAAGCTAGCACTCTACCACTTGTGTCACTGA
>NW_012289247.1:0-18281 GCF_000151885.1 Dipodomys ordii | reverse complement strand
GAAGGAAAAGGAGAAGCAGAAAGAGAAGCAGGAGATGCAGTAGCAGGAGAAGCAGAAGCAGGAGAAGCAGAAGCAGAAGAAACAGAAGAAGGAGAAGAAGCAGAAGCAGAAGGAGAAGCAGACACAGAAGGAAAAGCAGAAAGAGAAGAAGGAGAAGCAGAAGAAGCAGCAGCAGGAGAAGCAGAAAAAGCAGAAGCCGAAGAAGCAGAAGCAGAATCTGACGCAGAAGGGGAAACAGAAGAAGCACAATCTGAAGTAGAAGCAGAAGAAACAGAAATAGTAGAATAAGCAGAAGCAGAAGCACCATGAGAAGCAGGAAAAGCAGAAGGAGAAGGCGAAAGAGAAGGATTAGGAGTAGGAGAAGCAAAAGGATAAGCAGAAGCAGAAAGAGACGCAGAAGGAGAAGCAGCACGAGAAGTAGGAGAAGCTGGAGAACCAGAAGCAGGAGAAGCAGAAGAAACAGAAGACGCAGAAGCAGAATGAGAAGTAGAAGGAGAAGTTGAAGAAGCAGAAGGAGAAGCAGAAGCAAAAGGAGAAGCAGAAGAAGGAGAAGGAGAAGCAGAAAGAGAACAGAACGAGAAGCAGGAGAAGCAGAAGCAGGAGAAGCAGAAGCAGAAGAAACAGAAGAAGGAGAAGAAGCAGAAGCAGAAGGAGAAACAGAAGGAAAAGCAGAAAGAGAAGCAGGAGAAGCAGAAGAAGCAGCAGCACGAGAAGCAGAAGAAGCAGAAGCCGAAGAAGCAGAAGAAGAATCTGACGCAGAAGGAGAAACAGAAGAAGCACAATCTGAAGCAGAAGCAGAAGAAACAGAAATAGTAGAATAAGCAGAAGCAGAAGCACCAGGACAAGCAGAGGAACAAGAAGGAGAAGGCGAAAGAGAAGATTAGGAATAGGAGAAGCAAAAGGATAAGCAGAAGCAGAAAGAGACGCAGAAGGAGAAGCAGCACGAGAAGTAGGAGAAGCAGGAGAAGCAGAAGCAAGAGAAGCAGAAGAAACAGAAGACGCAGAAGCAGAATGAGAAGCAGAAGGAGAAATTGAAGCAGAAGGAGAAGGAGAAGCAGAAGGAGAAGCAGAAGAAGAAGCAGATGGAGAAGCAGAAGCAGAAGGAGAAGCAGATGAAGGAGATGGAGAAGCAGAAAGAGAAGCACATTGAGAAGCAGGAGAAGCAGAAGCAGGAGAAGCAGAAGCAGAAGAAACATAGGAAGGAGAAGAAGCAGATGAGAAGGAGAAGCAGAAACAGAAGGAAAAGCAGAAAGAGAAGCAGGAGAAGCAGAAGAAGCAGCAGCAGGAGAAACAGAAGCAGAAGAAGCCGAAGAAGCAGAAGCAGAACTTGAAGCAGAAGGAGAAGCAGGAGAAGCAGAAGAAGCAGAATCTGGAGAAGCAGAAGGAGAAGCAGAAGCAGAAAGAGAAGCAAAAGCAGAAGGAGAAGCAGAAGGGGAAGCAGAAGAAACAGAAGAAGCAGAGGCAGTAGCAGAAGAAGCAGAAGATGCAGAAGCAGAAGGAGAAGCAGAAGGAAAAGCAGAAGAACGAGAAGGAGTAGGAGAAACAGAAGGAGAAGCAGAAAGAGAAGCAGAAGAAGGAGCAGGAGAAGGAAAAGCAGCAGGAGAAGCAGAAAGAGAAGCAGAAGGAGAAGCAGGAGATGCAGAAACTTGAGAAGCAGAAGCAGAAGAAACACAAGAAGGACAAGAAGCAGAAGCAGAAGGAGAAGCAGAAACAGAAGGAGAAGCAGGAAGAGAAGGAGGGAAAGCAGAAGAAGCAGAAGCAGGAGAAGCAGAATCTGGAAAAGCAGAAGGAGAAGCAGAAGCAGAAAGAGAAGCAAAAGCAGAAGGAGAAGCAGAAGAAACAGAAGAAGCAGAGGCAGTAGCAGAAGAAGCAGAAAATGCAGAAGCAGAAGGAGAAGCAGAAGGAAAAGCAGAAGAACGAGCAGGTGAAGGAGAAGGAGAAACAGAAGGAGAAGCAGAAAGAGAAGCAGAAGAAGGAGCAGGAGAAGGAAAAGCAGCAGGAGAAGCAGAAAGAGCAGCAGAAGGAGGAGTAGGAGATGCAGAAACAGGAGAAGCCTAAGCAGAACAAACAGGAGAAGGACAAGAAGCAGAAGCAGAAGGAGAAGCAGATACAGAAGGAGAAGCAGAAAGAGAAGGAGGGGAAGCAGAAGAAGCTGAAGCAGGAGAAGCAGAAGCATAAGAATCCGAAGAAGCAGAAAGAGAACCTGAAGCAGAAGGAGAAGCAGGAGAAGCAGAAGAAGCAGAATCTGGAGAAGCAGAAGGAGAAGCAGAAGGAGAAGCAGAAGCAGAAAGAGAATCAAAAGCAGAAGGAGAAGCAGAAGAAACAGAAGAAATAGAAGCAGTAGCAGTTGTAGCAGAAGCAGAACGAGAAGCAGAAGGAAAAGCAGAAGAACAAGAAGGAGAAGGGAAAAAGAAGGACAAGCAGTAGGAGAATAAGAAGGAGAAGCAGAAGAAGGAGAAGCAGAAGCAGAAGAAGATGCAAAAGGAGAAGCAGAAGAAGCAGAAGGAGAAGGAGAAGCAGGAAAAGCAGAAGAAGCAGAAGCAAAAGGAGAAGCAAAAGAAGGAGAAGGAGAAGCAGAGGCATAAGAAGAAGCATAAGGAGAAGCACAAGCAGAAGGAGATGCAGAAGGAGAAGCAGGAGAAGCAGAAGAACAGAAGCTGAAGGAGAAGCAGAAGTAGGAGAAGGAGAAGGAGGAGAAGCAGAAGCAGAAGGAGAAGCAGAAGCGGAATGAGAACCAGAAAGTGAAGCAGGAGAAGCACAAGAAGCAGAAGCAGGAGAAGCCGAAAGAGAAGAAGCAGAAGAAGCAGAATCGGAAGCAGAAGTAGAAGCAGAAGCAGAAGGAGAAGCAGCAGAAGAAGTAGAACCAGAAATTCAGGCAGGAGAAACAGAAGAAGCAGAAGCAGAAGGAGAAGCAAAAAGAGAAGCAGTAGGAGAAATAGAAGAAGCAGCAGAAGGAGAAGCAGCAGAAGAAGCAGAAAAACAAGCAGGAGAAGCAGAAGCAGAAAGAGAAGTAGAAGCAGAAGAAGAAGCAGTAGAAACACAAGAAGCAGAAGCAGGAGAAGCAGAAGCAGAAGATAAAGAAGAAGCATAAGAAGCAGAAGCAGAGGGAGAAGCAGAAACAGAAGGAGAAGCAGAAAGAGAAAGAGGGGAAGCAGAAGAAGCAGAAGCAGGAGAAACAGAAGCATAAGAATCTGAAGAAGCAGAAGCAGAACCTGAAGCAGAAGGAGAAGCAGGAGAAGCAGAAGAAGCTGAATCTGGAGAAGCAGAATGAGAAGCTGAAGTAGAAGCAGAAGCAGAAGCAGAAAGAGAATCAAAAGCAGAAGGAGAAGCAGAAGAAACAGAAGAAGCAGAAGCAGTAGCAGTTGCAGCAGAAGCAGAAGGAGAAGCAGAAGGAAAAGCAGAAGAAGGAGAAGGAGAAACAGAAGGAGAAGCAGAAGGAGAATCAGAAGGAGAAGCAGAAGAAGCAGAAGGAGAAGCAGAAGGAGAAAGAGAAGCAGAAGAAACAGCAGAAAGAGAAGCAGAAGCAGAAGAAGATGCAGAAGGAGAAGCAGGAGAAGCAGAAGAAGCAGAAGCAGAAGGAGAAGTAGAAGAAGGAGAAGGAGAAGGAAGAGCCGCAGAAGCAATAGGAGAAGCAGAAAGAGAAGCAGAAGCAGAATGAGAAGCAGAAAGAGAAGCAGTAGAAGCAGAAGAAGCAGGAAAAGCATAAGCAGAAGAAAGAGAAGAAGACGAAGAAGAAGAAGAAGAAGCATAAGGAGAAGCATAAGCAGAAGCATATGGAGAAGTATAAGGAGAAGCAGTAGAAGCAGAAGAAGCAGAAGCAGGAGAAGCAGAAGCAGAAGAAAAAGAATAAGCAAAAGAAGCAGAAGCAGAAGCAGTGGGAGAAGCAGAAGAAGGAGAAGGAGAAGGAGCAGAAGAAGGAGAAGCAGAAGCAGAAAGAGAAGCAGAAACAGAAGGAGAACAAGAAGGAGAAGCAGGAGAATCAGAAGAAGCAGAAAGAGAAGGAGAAGAAGGAGAAGCAGAAGTAGAATCAGAAGAAACAGAAGAAGAAGAAGCAGAAGAAACAGAAGCAAAAGAAACAGAAGAAGGAGAAGAGCAGAAGCAGAAGCAGAAGGAGAAGCAGAAGCAGAAGGAGAAGCAGAAAGAGAAGCAGGAGAACCAGAAGAAGCAGGAGAAGCAGAAGCAGAAGAAACAGGAGAAGCCGAAGAAGCAGAAGCAGAATCTGAAGCAGGAGAAACAGAAGAAACACAATCTGAAGCAGAAGCAGAAGAAACAGAAATAGTTGAATAAGCAGAAGCAGAAGCACCAGGACAAGCAGAAGAACAAGAAGGAGAAGGCGAAAGAGAAGGATTAGGAATAGGAGAAGCAAAAGGATAAGCTGAAGCAGAAAGAGACGCAGAAGGAAAAGCAGAACGAGAAGTAGGAGAAGCCGGAGAACCAGAAGCAAGAGAAGCAGAAGAAACAGAAGACGCAGAAGCAGAATGAGAAGCAGAAGGAGAAATTGAAGCAGATGGAGAAGCAGAAGCAGAAGGAGAAGCAGAAGAAGGAGAAGTAGAAGCAGAAAGAGAAGCAGAACGAGAAGCAGGAGAAGCAGAAACAGAAGAAGGAGAAGAAGCACAAGCAGAAGGAGAAGCTGAAACAGAAGGAAAAGCAGAAAGAGAAGCAGGAGAAGCCGAAGAAGCAGCAGCAGGAGAAGCAGAAGCAGAAGAAGCCGAAGAAGCAGAAGCAGAACCTGAAGCAGAAGGAGAAGCAGAAGAAGCAGAATCTGGAGAAGCAGAAGGAGAAGCAGAAGCAGAAAGAGAAGCAAAAGCAGAAAGAGAAGCAGAAGGAGAAGCAGACGAAACAGAAGAAGCAGAGGCAGTAGCAGAAGAAGCAGAAGATGCAGAAGCAGAAGGAGAAGCAGAAGGAAAAGCAGAAGAACGAGAAGGTGAGGGAGAAGGAGAAACAGAAGGAGAAGCAGAAAGAGAAGCAGAAGAAGGAGCAGGAGAAGGAAAAGCAGCAGGAGAAGCAGAAAGAGCAGCAGAAGGAGGAGCAGGAGATGCAGAAACAGGAGAAGCATAAGCAGAACAAACAGGAGAAGGACAAGAAGCAGAAGCAGAAGGAGAAGCAGAAAGAGAAGGAGAAGCAGAAAGAGAAGGAGGGGAAGCAGAAGAAGCAGAAGCAGGAGAAGCAGAAGCATAAGAATCCGAAGAAGCACAAGGAGAACCTCAGGCAGAAGGAGAAGCAGGAGAAGCAGAAGAAGCAGAATCTGGAGAAGCAGAAGGAGAAGCAGAAGCAGACAGAGAATCAAAATCAGAAGGAGAAGCAGAAGAAACAGAAGAAGTAGAAGCAGTAGCAGTTGTAGCAGAAGCAGAACGAGAAGCAGAAGGAAAAGCAGAAGAACAAGAAGGAGAAGGAGAAACAGAAGGAGAAGCAGAAGGAGAAGCAGAAAGAGAAGCAGGTAAAGCAGAAGAAGAAGAAGCAGAAGGAGAATAAGAAGGAAAAGCAGAAGAAGGAGAAGGAGAAGCAGAAGCAGAAGAAGATGCAGAAGGAAAAGCAGAAGAAGCAGAATGAGAAGCAGGAAAAGCAGAAGAAGCAGAAGCAAAAGGAGAAGCAAAAGAAGGAGAAGGAGAAGCAGAGGCAGAAGAAGAAGCATAAGGACAAGCACAAGCAGAAGGAGATGCAGAAGGAGAAGCACAAGACGCAGAAGCTGAAGGAGAAGCAGAAGTAGGAGAAGGAGAAGGAGGAGAAGCAGAAGCAGAAGGAGAAGCAGAAGCGGAATGAGAAGCAGAAGGAAAAGCAGGAGAAGCACAAGAAGCAAAAGCAGGAGAAGCCGAAAGAGAAGAAGAAGAAGAAGCAGAATCAGAATCATAAGTAGAAGCAGAAGCAGAAGGAGAAACAGCAGAAGAAGTAGAATCAGAAATTCAGGCAGGCAAACAGAAGAAGCAGAAGCAGAAGCAGAAGGCGAAGCAAAAAGAGAAGAAGGAGAAGGAGAAGTAGAAGAAGCAGCAGAAGGAGAAGCAGCAGAAGAAGCAGAAAAACAAGCAGGAGAAGCAGAAGCACAAAGAGAAGTAGAAGCAGAAGAAACAGAAGCAGAAGAAGAAGCAGTAGAAGCATAAGAAACATAAGCAGGAGAAGCAGAAGCAGAAGATAAAAGAAGAAGCATAAGAAGCAGAAGCAGAGGGAGAAACAGAAGAAGGAGAAAGAGCAGCAGAAGGTGAAGCAGAAGGAGATGCAGAAGCAGAAAGAGAAACAGAAACAGAAGGAGAAGAAGAAGGAGAAGTTGGTGAATCAGAAGAAGCAGAAGCAGAAGCAGAAAGAGCAGCAGAAGAAGGAGAAGGAGAAGCAGAAGGAGAAGGACAAGCAGGAGAAGCAGAAGAAGCAGAAGCGGGAGAAGAAGAAGAAGAAGAAACAGAAGAAAGAGAAGGAGCAGAAGGAGAAGCAGAAGGAGAAGCAGAAGCAGAAGGAGAAGCAGAAAGAGAAGCAGAAGAAGCAGTAGCAGAAGAAGCAGAAGCAGAAGAAACAGAAGAAGCCCAAGAAGCAGAAGGAGAACCTGAAGCAGAAGGACAAGCAGAAGCAGCAGAAGCTGGAAAAGCAGAAGCAGAAGAAACAAAACAAGGAGAAGAAGCAGAAGCAGAACGAGAAGCAGAAGAAGAAGAAGGAGAAAGAGAAGGATTAGGAGTAGGAGGAGCAGAAGGAGAATCAGAAGCAGAAAGAGAAGCAGAAGGAGAAGCAGAAGGAGAAACAGAAGAAGCAGAAGTAGGAGAAGCAGAAGCAGAAGCAGAATGAGAAGCACAAGAAGGAGAAATTGAAGGAGAAGGAGAAGGAGACGGAGAAGCAGAAGGAGAAGTAGGAGAAGCAGAAGAAGAAGAAGCAGGAGAAGCAGAAGCAGAAGAAACAGAAGAAGGAGAAGAGCAGAAGCAGAAGCAGACGGAGAAGCAGAAGCAAAAGGAGAAGCAGAAGAAGCAGAAGCTGAAGCAGAAGAAGAAGAAACAGAAAAAGCAGAAGAAGCAGAAGAAGAAGCAGCAGGAGAAGCAGAAGAAGAAGAAGAAGAAGAAGAAGAAGAAGGAGAAGGAGAAAGAGAAGGATTAGGAGTAGGAGAAACAGAAGGATAAGCAGAAGCAGAAAGAGAAGGAGAATGAGAAGGAGAAGCAGGAGAAGCAGAAGAAGCAGAAGCAGGAGAAGCAGAAGCAGAATGAAAAGCAGAAGAAGGAGAAATTGAAACAGAAGAAGATGCAGAAGGAGAAGCAGAAGCAGTAGTAGAAGCAGAAGAAGGAGAAGCAGAAGGAGAAGCATAAAGAGAAACAGAAGGAGAAGCAGGAGAAGCAGAATCAGAAGAAATAGAAGAAGGAGAAGAAGCAGAAGCAGAAAGAGAAGCAGAAACAGAAGGAGAAGCAGAAATAGAAGCAGAAGAAGCCGAAGAAGCAAAAGCAGAACCTAAAGCAGAAGGAGAAGCAGGAGAAGCAGAAGAAGCAGAATCTGGAGAAGAAGAAGGAGAACCAGAAGGAGAAGCAGAAGCAGAAAGAGAAGCAAAAGCAGAAGGAGAAGCAGAAGGAGAAGCAGAAGAAACAGAAGAAGCAGAATCAGTAGCAGAAGAAGCTGAAGATGCAGAACCAGAGAGAAACAGAAGGAATAGCAGAAGAACGAGAAGGAGACATAGAAGGAAAAGCAGAAGGAGAAGCAGGAAAAGCAGAAGAAACAGAAGCAGACGGAGAAGCAGAAGAAAGAGAAGGAGAAGCCGGAGCAGAAGAAGAAGCAGAAGGAAAAGCACAAGCAGAAGGAGATGCAGAAGGAGAAGCAGGAAATGCAGAAGACGCAGAAGCAGAAGAAGAAGAAGAAGGAGAAGAATCAGAATCAGAAGAAGCAGAAGCAGAAATAGAAAGAGAAGCCGACGGAGAGAAGCAGAACGAGAAGCAGGAGAAGCAGAAGAAGCACAAGCGGGAGAAGCAGAAGAAGAAAAAACAGAAGAAGGAGAAGGAGCAAAAGCAGAAGGAGAAGCAGAAAGAGAAGCAGGAAAAGCAGAAGAAGCAGAAGCAGGAGAAGCAGAAGGAGAAGAAACAGGAGAAGGACAAGAAGCAGAAAGAGAAGCAGTAGAAGCAGAAGAGGCAGGAAAAGCAGAAGCAGAAGAAAGAGAAGAAGAAGAAGAAGACGAAGAAGAAGAAGAAGCAGCAGCAGCATAAGGAGAAGCATAAGGAGAAGCATAAGGAGAAGTATAAGGAGAAGCAGTAGAAGCAGAAGAAGCAGAAGCAGGAGAAGCTGAAGCAGAAGAAAAATAATAAGCAAAAGAAGCAGAAGCAGAAGCAGTGAGAGAAGCAGAAGAAGGAGAAGGAGAAGGAGCAGCAGAAGGAGAAGCAGAAGCAGAAAGAGAAGCAGAAACAGAAGGAGAACAAGAAGGATAAGCAGGAGAATCAGAAGAAGCAGAAAGAGAAGGAGAAAAGGAGAAGCAGAAGTAGAATCAGAAGAAACAGAAGAAGAAGAAGCAGAAGAAACAGAAGCAAAAGAAACAGAAGAAGGAGAAGAGCAAAAGCAGAAGCAGAAGGAGAAGCAGAGGCAGAAGGAGAAGCAGAAAGAGAAGCAGCAGAAGCAGCAGAAGCAGGAGAAGCAGAAGCAGAAGAAACAGGAGAAGCCGAAGAAGCAGAAGCAGAATCTGAAGCAGAAGGAGAAGCAGAAGAAGCACAATCTGAAGCAGAAGCAGAAGAAACAGAAATAGTAGAATAAGCAGAAGCAGAAGCACCAGGACAAGCAGAAGAACAAGAAGGAGAAGGCGAAAGAGAAGTATTAGGAGTAGGAGAAGCAAAAGGATAAGCAGAAGCAGAAAGAGACTCAGAAGGAGAAGCAGCACGAGAAGTAGGAGAAGCAGGAGAAGCAGAAGCAAGAGAAGCAGAAGAAACAGAAGACGCAGAAGCAGACTGAGAAGCAGAAGGAGAAATTGAAGCAGAAGGAGAAGGAGAAGCAGAAGGAGAAGCAGAAGAAGGAGAAGGAGAAGCAGAAAGAGAAGCAGAAAGAGAAGCACAACGAGAAGCACAACGAGAAGCAGGAGAAGCAGAAGCAGGAGAAGCAGAAGCAGAAGAAACATGAGAAGGAGAAGAAGCAGAAGCAGAAGGAGAAGCAGAAAGAGAAGGAAAAGCAGAAATAGAAGCAGGAGCAGCAGAAGAAGCAGCAGCAGGAGAAGCAGAAGCAGAAGAAGCCGAAGAAGCAGAAGCAGAACCTGAAGCATAAGGAGATACAGGAGAAGCAGAAGAAGCAGAATCTGGAGAAGCAGAAGGAGAAGCAGAAGCAGAAAGAGAAGCAAAAGCAGAAGGAGAAGCAGAAGAAACAGAAGAAGCAGAGGCAGTAGCAGAAGAAGCAGAAGATGCAGAAGCAGAAGGAGAAGCAGAAGCAGTAGTAGAAGCAGAAGAAGGAGAAGCAGTAGGAGAAGCATAAAGAGAAACAGAAGGAGAAGCAGGAAAAGCAGAAGCAGGAGAAGCAGAATCAGAAGAAATAGAAGAAGGAGAAGAAGCAGAAGCAGAAAGAGAAGCAGAAACAGAAGGAGAAGCAGAAATAGAAGCAGAAGAAGCCGAAGAAGCAAAAGCAGAACCTAAAGCAGAAGGAGAAGCAGGAGAAGCAGAAGAAGCAGAATCTGGAGAAGAAGAAGGAGAACCAGAAGGAGAAGCAGAAGCAGAAAGAGAAGCAAAAGCAGAAGGAGAAGCAGAAGAAACAGAAGAAGCAGAATCAGTAGCAGAAGAAGCTGAAGATGCAGAAGCAGAAAGAGAAGCAGAAGGAATAGCAGAAGAACTAGAAGGAGAAATAGAAGGAAAAGCAGAAGGAGAAGCAGGAAAAGCAGAAGAAACAGAAGCAGATGGAGAAGCAGAAAGAGCAGCAGAAGGAGAAGCAGGAGATGCAGAAACAGGAGAAGCAGAAGCAGAAGAAACAGGAGAAGGACAAGAAGCAGAAGCAGAAGGAGAAGCAGAAACAGAAGGAGAAGCAGAAAGAGAAGGAGGGAAAGCAGAAGAAGCAGAAGCAGGAGAAGCAGAAGCATAAGAATGCGAAGACGCAGAAGCAGAACCTGAAGCAGAAGGAGAACCAGGAGAAGCAGAAGAAGCAGAATCTGGAGAAGCAGAATGAGAAGCAGAAGGAGAAGCAGAAGCAGAAAGAGAATCAAAATCAGAAGGAGAAGCAGAAGAAACAGAAGAAGTAGAAGCAATAGCAGGAGTAGCAGAAGCAGAAGGAAAAGCAGAAAAACAGGAAGGAGAAGGAGAAACAGAAGGAGAAGTAGAAGGAGAAGCAGAAAGAGAAGCAGGTAAAGCAGAAGAAGAAGAAGCAGAAGGAGAATCAGAAGGAGAAGCAGAAGAAGGAGAAGGAGAAACAGAAGCAGAAGAAGATGCAGAAGGAGAAGCAGGAGAAGCAGAAGAAGCAGAAGCAGAAGGAGAAGCAGGAGAAGCAGAAGAAGCAGAATCTGGAGAAGCAGAAGGAGAAGCAGAAGCAGAAAGAGAAGCAAAAGCAGAAGGAGAAGCAGAAGAAACAGAAGAAGATGAGGCAGTAGCAGAAGAAGCAGAAGATTCAGAAGCAGAAGGAGAAGCAGAAGGAAAAGCAGAAGAACTAGAAGGAGAAGGAGAAGGAGAAACAGGAGTAGAAGCAGAAAGAGAAGCAGAAGAAGGAGCAGTAGATGGAAAAGCAGCAGGAGAAACAGAAAGAGCAGCAGAAGGAGAAGCAGGAAATGCACAAACAGGAGAAGAACAAGCAGAAGAAACAGGAGAAGGACAAGAAGCAGAAGCAGAAGGAAACTGAAAAAGCAGAAAAAGAAGAAGAAGCAGAAGAAGAAGAAGCAGGAAAAGCAGAAGAAGAAGAAGGAGAAGGAGAAAGAGAAGGATTAGGAGTAGGAGAAACAGACGGATAAGCAGAAGCAGAAAGAGAAGGAGAAGGAGAAGGAGAAGCAGGAGAACCAGAAGAAGCAGAAGCAGGAGAAGCAGAAGCAGAATTAAAAGCAGAAGAAGAAATTGAAATTGAAACAGAAGAAGATGCAGAAGGAGAAGCAGAAGCAGAAGGAGAAGCAGAAGCAGAAGGAGAAGCAGAAGAAGGAGAAGGAGAAGGAGAAGCAGAAGGATAAGAATATAGAGAAACAGAAGGAGAAGCAGGAGAAGCATAAGCAGAAGAAATAGAAGAAGGAGAAGAAGCAGAATCAGAAAGAGAAGCAGAAACAGAAGGAGAAGCAGAAATAGAAGCAGAAGGAGCCGAAGAAGCAAAAGCAGAACCTAAAGCAGAAGGAGAAGCAGGAGAAGCAGAAGAAGCAAAATCTGGAGAAGAAGAAGGAGAACCAGAAGGAGAAGCAGAAGCAGAAAGAGAAGCAAAAGCAGAAGGAGAAGCAGAAGGAGAAGCAGAAGAAACAGAAAAAGCAGAATCAGTAGCAGAAGAAGCTGAAGATGCAGAACCAGAAAGAGAAGCAGAAGGAATAGCAGAAGAACGAGAAGGAGAAATTGAAGGAAAAGCAGAAGGAGAAGCAGGAAAAGCAGAAGAAACAGAAGCAGACGGAGAAGCAGAAGAAGGAGAAGAAGAAGCCGGAGCAGAAGAAGAAGCAGAAGGAAAAGCACAAGCAGAAGGAGATGCAGAAGGAGAAGCAGGAAATGCAGAAGACGCAGAAGAAGGAGAAGAAGAAGGAGAAGAATCAGAATCAGAAGAAGCAGAAGCAGAAATAGAAAGAGAAGCCGACGAAGAGAAGCAGAACGAGAAGCAGGAGAAGCACAAGCGGGAGAAGCAGAAGAAGAAGAAACAGAAGGAGAAGGAGCAGAAGCAGAAGGAGAAGCAGAAAGAGAAGCAGGAAAAGCAGAAGAAGCAGAAGCAGGAGAAGCAGAAGCAGAAGAAACAGGAGAAGGACAAGAAGCAGAAGCAGAAGGAGAAGCAGAAACAGAAGGAGAAGCGGAAAGAGAAAGAGGGGAAGCAGAAGAAGCAGAAGCAGGAGAAGCAGAAGTATAAGAATCCGAAGAAGAAGAAGCAGAAACTGAAGCAGAAGGAGAAGCAGGAGAAGCAGAAGAAGCCGAATCTGGAGAAGCAGAATGAGAAACTGAAGTAGAAGCAGAAGCAGAAAGAGAATCAAAAGCAGAAGGAGAAGCAGAAGAAACAGAAGAAGCAGAAGCAGTAGCAGTTGCAGCAGAAGCAGAAGGAGAAGCAGAAGGAAAGCAGAAGAACGAGAAGGAGAAGGAGAAACAGAAGGAGAAACAGAAGCAGAAGAAACATCAGAAAGAGAAGCAGAAGCAGAAGAAGATGCAGAAGGAGAAGCAGGAGAAGCAGAAGAAGCAGAAGCAGAAGGAGAAGTAGAAGAAGGAGAAGGAGAAGGAAGAGCCGCAGAAGCAATAGGAGAAGCAGAAAGAGAAGCAGAAGCAGAATGAGAAGCAGAAAGAGAAGCAGTAGAAGCAGAAGAAGCAGGAAAAGCAGAAGCAGAAGAAAGAGAAGAAGACGAAGAAGAAGAAGAAGCATAAGGAGAAGCATAAGGAGAAGCATAAGGAGAAGTATAAGGAGAAGCAGTAGAAGCAGGAGAAGCAGAAGCCGGAGAAGCAGAAGCAGAAGAAAAAGAATAAGCAAAAGAAGCAGAAGCAGAAGCAGTGAGAGTAGCAGAAGAAGGAGAAGGAGAAGGAGCAGCAGAAGGAGAAGCAGAAGCAGAAAGAGAAGCAGAAACAGAAGGAGAACAAGAAGGAGAAGCAGGAGAATCAGAAGAAGCAGAAAGAGAAGGAGAAGAAGGAGAAGCAGAAGTAGAATCAGAAGAAACAGAAGAAGAAGAAGCAGAAGAAACAGAAGCAAAAGAAACAGAAGAAGGAGAAGAGCAGAAGCAGAAGGAGAAGCAGAAGCAGAAGGAGAAGCAGAAAGAGAAGCAGGAGAACCAGAAGAAGCAGGAGAAGCAGAAGCAGAAGAAACAGGAGAAGCCGAAGAAGCAGAAGCAGAATCTGAAGCAGAAGGAGAAACAGAAGAAGCTCAATCTGAAGCAGAAGCAGAAGAAACAGAAATAGTAGAATAAGCAGAAGCAGAAGCACCAGGACAAGCAGAAGAACAAGAAGGAGAAGGCGAAAGAGAAGGATTAGGAGTAGGAGAAGCAAAAGGATAAGCAGAAGCCGAAAGAGACGCAGAAGGAGAAGCAGCACGAGAAGTAGGAGAAGCAGGAGAAGCAGAAGCAAGAGAAGCAGAAGAAACAGAAGACGCAGAAGCAGAATGAGAAGTAGAAGGAGAAATTGAAGCAGAAGGAGAAGGAGAAGCAGAAGGAGAAGCTGAAGAAGGAGAAGGAGAAGCAGAAAGAGAAGCAGAAAGAGAAGCACAACGAGAAGCAGGAGAAGCAGAAGCAGGAGAAGTAGAAGCAGAAGAAACATAAGAAGGAGAAGAAGCAGAAGCAGAAGGAGAAGCAGAAACAGTAGGAAAAGCAGAAATAGAAGCAGGAGCAGCAGAAGAAGCAGCAGCAGGAGAAGCAGAAGCAGAAGAAGCCGAAGAAGCAGAAGCAGAACCTGAAGCATAAGGAGATACAGGAGAAGCAGATGAAACAGAATCTGGAGAAGCAGAAGGAGAAGCAGAAGCAGAAAGAGAAGCAAAAGCAGAAGGAGAAGCAGAAGAAACAGAAGAAGCAGAGGCAGTAGCAGAAGAAGCAGAAGATGCAGAAGCAGAAGGAGAAGCAGGAGAAGTAGAAGAAGGAGAAGCAGAAGGAGAAGCATAAAGAGAAACAGAAGGAAAAGCAGGAGAAGCAGAAGCAGGAGAAGCAGAATCAGAAGAAATAGAAGAAGGAGAAGAAGCAGAAGCAAAAAGAGAAGCAGAAACAGAAGGAGAAGCAGAAAAAGAAGCAGAAGAAGCCGAAGAAGCAAAAGCAGAACCTAAAGCAGAAGGAGAAGCAGGAGAAGCAGAAGAAGCAGAATCTGGAGAAGAAGAAGGAGAACCAGAAGGAGAAGCAGAAGCAGAAAGAGAAGCAAAAGCAGAAGGAGAAGCAGAAGAAACAGAAGAAGCAGAATCAGTAGCAGAAGAAGCTGAAGATGCCGAACCAGAAAGTTAAGCAGAAGGAATAGCAGAAGAACGAGAAGGAGAAATAGAAGGAGAAGCAGAAGGAGAAGCAGGAAAAGCAGACGAAACAGAAGCAGACGGAGAAGCAGAAGAAGGAGAAGGAGAAGCCGGAGCAGATGAAGAAGCAGAAGGAAAAGCACAAGCAGAAGGAGATGCAGAAGGAGAAGCAGGAAATGCAGAAGACGCAGAAGCAGAAGGAGAAGAAGAAGGAGAAGAATCAGAATCAGAAGAAGCAGAAGCAGAAATAGAAAGAGAAGCCGACGAAGAGAAGCTGAACGAGAAGCAGGAGAAACAGAAGAAGCAGAAGTGGGAGAAGCAGAAGAAGAAGAAACAGAAGAAGGAGAAGGAGCAGAACCAGAAGGAGAAGCAGAAGGAGAAGCAGAAAGAGAAGCAGGAAAAGCAGAAGAAGCAGAAGCAGGAGAAGCTGAAGGAGAAGAAACAGGAGAAGGACAAGAAGCAGAAAGAGAAGCAGTAGAAGCAGAAGAGGCAGGAAAAGCAGAAGCAGAAGAGAGAGAAGAAGAAGAAGACGAAGAAGAAGAAGAAAAAGAAGCAGCAGCATAAGGAGAAGCATAAGGAGAAGCATAAGGAGAAGTACAAGGAGAAGCAGTAGAAGGAGAATAAGCAGAAGCAGTAGAAGCTGAAGCAGAAGAAAAAGAATAAGCAAAAGAAGCAGAAGCAGAAGCAGTGAGAGAAGCAGAAGAAGGAGAAGGAGAAGGAGCAGCAGAAGGAGAAGCAGAAGCAGAAAGAGAAGCAGAAACAGAAGGAGAACAAGAAGGAGAAGCAGGAGAATCAGAAGAAGCAGAAAGAGAAGGAGAAGAAGGAGAAGCAGAAGTAGGATAAGAAGAAACAGAAGAAGAAGAAGCAGAAGAAACAGAAGCAAAAGAAACAGAAGAAGGAGAAGAGCAGAAGCAGAAGCAGAAGGAGAAGCAGAAGGAGAAGCAGAAAGAGAAGCAGGAGAACCAGAAGAAGCAGGAGAAGCAGAATCAGAAGAAACAGGAGAAGCCGAAGAAGCAGAAGCAGAATCTGAAGCATAAGGAGAAACAAGAAGCACAATCTGAAGCAGAAGCAGAAGAAACAGAAATAGTAGAATAAGCAGAAGCAGAAGCACCAGGACAAGCAGAAGAACAAGAAGGAGAAGGCGAAAGAGAAGGATTAGGAGTAGGAGAAGCAAAAGGATAAGCAGAAGCAGAAAGAGACGCAGAAGGAGAAGCAGCACGAGAAGTAGGAGAAGCAGGAGAAGCAGAAGCAAGAGAAGCAGAAGAAACAGAAGACGCAGAAGCAGAATGAGAAGCAGAAGGAGAAATTGAAGCAGAAGGAGAAGGAGAACCAGAAGGAGAAGCTGAAGAAGGAGAAGGAGAAGCAGAAAGAGAAGCAGAAAGAGAAGCAGAACGAGAAGCAGGAGAAGCAGAAGCAGGAGAAGCAGAAGCAGAAGAAACATAAGAAGGAGAAGAAGCAGAAGGAGAAGCAGAAACAGAAGGAAAAGCAGAAATAGAAGCAGGAGCAGCAGAAGAAGCAGCAGCAGGAGAAGCAGAAGCAGGAGCCGAAGAAGCACAAGCAGAACCTGAAGCATAAGGAGATACAGGAGAAGCAGAAGAAGCAGAATCTGGAGAAGCAGAAGGAGAAGCAGAAGCAGAAAGAGAAGCAAAAGCAGAAGGAGAAGCATAGGGAGAAACAGGAGAAATAGAAGAAGTAGAGGCAGTAGCAGAAGATGTAGAAGCAGAAGGAGAAGCAGAAGGAAAAGCAGAAGCACGAGAAGGAGAAGGAGAAGGAGAAACAGAATGAGAAGCAGAAAGAGAAGCAGAAGAAGGAGCAGAAGATGTAGAAGCAGAAGGAGAAGCAGAAGGAAAAACAGAAGAACGAGAAGGAGAAGGAGAAGGAAAACAGAATGAGAAGCAGAAAGAGAAGCAGAAGAAGGAGCAGGAGAAGGAAAAGCAGCAGGAGAAGCAGAAAGAGAAGCAGAAGGAGAAGCTGGAGATGCAGAAACAGGAGAAGCAGAAGCAGAAGAAACAGGAGAAGGACAAGAAGCAGAAGCAGAAGGAGAAGCAGAAACAGAAGGAGAAGCAGAAAGAGAAGGAGGGGAAGCAGAAGAAGCAGAAGCAGGAGAAGCCGAATGAGAAGCAGAAGGAGAAGCAGAAGCAGAAAGAGAATCAAAAGCAGAAGGAGAAGCAGAAGAAACAGAAGAAGTAGAAGCAGTAGCAGGTGTAGCAGAAGCAGAAGGAAAAGCAGAAAAACAGGAAGGAGAAGGAGAAACAGAAGGAGAAGTAGAAGGAGAAGCAGAAAGAGAAGCAGGTAAAGCAGAAGAAGAAGAAGCAGAAGGAGAATCAGAAGGAAAGCAGAAGAAGGAGAAGGAGAAACAGAAGCAGAAAAAGATGCAGAAGGAGAAGCAGGAGAAGCAGAAGAAGCAGAAGCAGAAGGAGAAGCAGAAGAAGCAGAATCTGGAGAAGCAGAAGGAGAAGCAGAAGCAGAAAGAGAAGCAAAAGCATAAAGAGAAGCAGAAGAAACAGAAGAAGCAGAGGCAGTAGCAGAAGAAGCAGAAGATTCAGAAGCAGAAGGAGAAGCAGAAGGAAAAGCAGAAGAACTAGAAGGAGAAGGAGAAGGAGAAACAGGAGTAGAAGCAGAAAGAGAAGCAGAAGAATGAGCAGTAGAAGGAAAAGCAACAGGAGAAACAGAAAGAGCAGCAGAAGGAGAAGCAGGAAATGCAGAAACAGGAGAAGAACAAGCAGAGAAATAGGAGAAGGACAAGTAGCAGAAGCAGAAGGAGAAGCAGAAAGAGATGAGGGGAAGCAGAAGAAGCAGAAGCAGGAGAAGCAGAAGCATAAGAATCCGAAGAAGCAGAAGGAGAACCTCAGGGAGAAGGAGAAGCAGGAGAAGCAGAAGAAGCAGAATATGGACAAGCAGAATGAGAATCAGAAGGAGAAGCAGAAGCAGACAGAGTATCAAAAGCAGAAGGAGAAGCAGAAGAAACAGAAGAAGTAGAAGCAGTAGCAGTTGTAGCAGAAGCAGAACGAGAAGCAGAAGGAAAAGCAGAAGAACAAGAAGGAGAAGGAGAAACAGAAAGAGAAGCAGAAGGAGAAGCAGAAAGAGAAGCATGTAAAGCAGAAGAAGAAGAAGCAGAAGAAGAATAAGAAGGAGAAGCAGAAGAAGGAGAAGGAGAAGCAGAAGCAGAAAAATATGCAGAAGGAAAACAGAAGAAGCAGAAGCAGAAGGAGAAGCAGGAAAAGCAGAAGAAGCAGAAGCAAAAGGAGAAGCAAAAGAAGGAGAAGGAGAAGCAGAGGCAGAAGAAGAAGCATAAGGCCAAGCACAAGCAGAAGGAGATGCAGAAGGAGAAGCAGAAGAAGCAGAAGATGAAGGAGAAGCAGAAGTAGGAGAAGGAGAAGGAGGAGAAGCAGAAGGAGAAGCAGAAGCGGAATGAGAAGCAGAAAGAGAAGGAGAAGGAGAAGAAGCAGCAGAAGGAGAAGCAGCAGAAGAAGCAGAAAAACAAGCAGGAGAAGCAGAAGCACAAAGAGAAGTAGAAGCAGAAGAAGCAGAAGCAGAAGAAGAAGCAGTAGAAGCATAAGAAGCAGAAGCAGGAGAAGCAGAAACAGAAGAAATAAAGAAGCATAAGATGCAGAAGCAGATGGAGAAACAGAAGTAGGAGAAAGAGCAGCAGAAGGTGAAGCAGAAGGAGATGCAGAAGCAGAAAGAGAAGCAGAAACAGAAGGAGAAGAAGAAGGAGAAGTTGGAGAATCAGAAGAAGCAGAAGCAGAAAGAGAAGGAGAAGAAGGAGAAGCAGAAGGAGAAGGACAAGCAGGAGAAGCAGAAGAAGCAGAAGCAGGAGAAGCAGAAGAAGAAGAAACAGAAGAAAGAGAAGGAGCAGAAGGAGAAGCAGAAGCAGAAGGAGAAGCAGAAAGAGAAGCAGAAGAAGCAGAATCTGGAGAAGCAGAATCAACAAAACAAAGAGTTGGTTCTTCGAAAAACTTAACAAAATTGACAGACCCTTAGCAAATCTTATCAGAAAAAGAAGAGAACACACCCAAATTAATAAACTCAGAGATGAGAATGGAAACATCACCACGGAAACAACCAAGATTCAGAACATTATAAGGGAATACTTCTCAAAACTTTATGCTAATAAGTTTGAGAACTTGACAGAAATGGACCTTTTTCTAGCAAATATTGACATGCCAAAACTAAACCAAGATGAGTTAAACTATCTTAACAGGCCCATATCAAGCATTGAAATAGAAACAGCAATAAGAGACCTCCCAGCTAAGAAAAGTCCAGGACCAGATGGTTTACAGCGGAATTTTACAAGTGAT
>NW_012289246.1:0-1598 GCF_000151885.1 Dipodomys ordii | reverse complement strand
AAGTTGAGCTATGAAGTCTAGTGGTAAAGTATTAGTTTGTGTTGACGAGCAGGGTAATTTTTCTAGGCCCAGAGTTCAGGCCCTGCGACCGGACCCAAAAAAAAAAAAAGAAATGTAGTCATTATCTTGCCCATGAAATTGTAACCCCTCTGTACAGTATTTTCACAATAAAAAAAAAAACAAAAAACACAAGGACAGGGCCCAAACCCAGAGTTCAAGCCTCACGACCAACAAAAAAATAAGATAAATAAGAATAAAAATAAATTTTAAAAGGCAGAATTTTCCCCCTAAGCTGTAACGTAGGGGTTTTGTGCAGCATGAGGCGCTGTGGGTGGGCGGCTGCCCCGCATGACACAGCCCTCAGGAAGGCGTTGGGCGCTTGACTTCCATTCTTGGTCAGCACCCTTCCTCCTGTCCTCAGCTAGGACACGCGTAGGTGGGGACAGGGCACGGGCTCCCACTGGTGGGGTCCGGCATGCATTTCTGTTCTCAGCCTGGTGGTATGCAATGTATGCTCAGTAACTGTTTACTGTCTGTGGTCTAATGTAATAATGTAATTACTAAACATTGCACACAATATACATATATGATTGCTGGGGGTTTTTGGTTGTTTTGTTTTGTTTTTTTGTGCTACCCCTGGAGCTTTAACTGAGGGCCTAGGTGCTGTCCTTGAGCTTCATTTGCTTAAAGTTAGCACTCTACCACTTGAGCCACAGCTCTACTTCCAACTTTTGGGGAGTAGAGGAGATAAGAGTCTCACAGACTTTTTCTGCCCAGGCTGGCTTCAAACCCTGATCCTCAGATCTCAGCCTCCTCAGTAGCTAGGATTACAGGCATGAGCCACCATCACCTGGCTGGAGACCAATTTAGAAGTATATGTTCTGGGGCTGGGAAGGTGGCTCAGTGGTAGAGCGCTTGCCTTGCATGCCTGAGGCCCTGGGTTCGGTTCCTCAGCACCACATAAGCAAAAGGAAAAAAGCCAGAAGTGGCACTGTGGCTCAAGTGGTAGAGCGCTAGCCTTGAGCTGAAGAGCTGAGGGACAGCGCCCAGGCCTAGAATTCAAGCCCCACAACTGGAACCAAAAAAAAAAAAGTATACCTTCTGGGGCTGGGAAGGTGGCTTAGTGGTAGAGCCCTTGCCTTGCATGCCTGAGGCCCTGGGTTCGGTTCCTCAGCACCACATAAGCAAAAAGAAAAAAGCCAGAAGTGGCGCTGTGGCTCAAGTGGTAGAGCGCTAGCCTTGAGCTGAAATGCTCAGGGACAGCACCCAAGCCCAGAGTTCAGGATCCACGACCGGACCCCCTCCCCCCAAAAAAAGAGAAGTATATGTTCTTTGGCTGGAACTCTAATTCTCAAATCTTGTCTGGCAATGCTTACCTGAACCAGGTATGGTGGTACACACCTGTAATCCCAGCTCCTAGGAAGCAGAAGAATTGCAAATTAAGAGGGACAGTCTGGGTTACACATCAAGACCCTGGCTCAGAAAACAAAGGAAAACTGGGCACCATTGGCTCACACCTGTAATCCTAGCTACTCAGGAGGCTGACATCTGAGGATCACCGTTCAAAGCCAGCCTGGGCAAGAAAGTCCAGAAACTGA
>NW_012289245.1:0-1522 GCF_000151885.1 Dipodomys ordii | reverse complement strand
GGCAGAGTGAAATAACGCCAATCGCTTTCCATACGCTGCACTGCATCTCCACAAACACCAGATAACGATGCAGCGACCAGTTCACGATCGCGCAGG
Source organism: Dipodomys ordii (assembly GCF_000151885.1). Lineage (NCBI taxonomy): Eukaryota > Metazoa > Chordata > Mammalia > Rodentia > Heteromyidae > Dipodomys > Dipodomys ordii. The sequence goes on along the minus strand of NW_012289245.1, from coordinate 1,426 downwards.
CGGAGATGAAGGTCGACTCCACGAGGGCAGTCACCGTGTGTACTAGATTCGCCACGGTACCCCAACAGTGTGCACCACACGTGTAGGCGATCAGCTGAACGTCGGTGGAACCGCGGGGACAGGGCGCCGATCTGTTCCGGGCACTGCGCTCTCGGCCAGGCCGTCGCCGTCCCTCAGCCGACTCCCCACGGGTGCTCGGAGGAGCAACTAGGCCCCGGCCTCGGCCTGGCTCCCCCGGCCTCGGCCTGGCTCCCCCGGCCTCGGCCTGGCCCCCCAGCCTCGGCCTGGCCCGCCGGCCTCCGCCTGGCTCCCCGGCCTCCGCCTGGCTCCCCGGCCTCGGCCTGGCCCCCGGCCTCCGCCTGGCTCCCCGGCCTCCGCCTGGCTCCCCGGCCTCGGCCTGGCCCCCGGCCTCCGCCTGGCTCCCCGGCCTCCGCCTGACTCCCCCGGCCTCGGCGTCCCGCTCGGGAAGCGGGCCGGGCACCACCACCCCCCTCCCGTGTCGGAGCCGTAACTGCGGGAACCGCGCGGGACCCGCGAGCATTCCCGAGGCTTGGCGAAGCCGTCAGCCGCGGCGGGCTGAGGCCGCGGCCTCGCGGACAGGCAGAGGTTAATAATCCCAGCGCGGGCGCGCAAACCCACCGCTCGGCCCGCGGAGCCCAGGCCTCGTCCTTTCCCGGCCGACCTCGCGGCGTTCCGGGCGGACGGCGCACGCGCGGCCCCGCCTACCCCGCGCGCTTGCGTGACCCCGCTGGTCAGCGACGGAGGCCGGGAGGCGGAAGTGGAGGTTGTTGTGGCTCCGCGAGCTGCGGGAAGGCTGCGGCTGCTGCTGCTGAGGCGGCGGCGGCGGCGGCGCTGAGGCGGTGGCGGCGCAGCCGGCCCCGGGCCGCTCGGCCTCTCGGCTCGCCTCCCAGCCTCACCTGAGCCCGCCGGGGCCCGCGCCGGCCAGCGCCCACCCTATGAGTGTGTCACTGGTAGTCATCCGACTGGAGCTCGCGGAGCCCTCGCCAGTCCCTGCCGACTTCGGCTTCAGCGCCGCGGGTGAGTGCCGCTCCCGGCCCGCCCCGGAGCCGCGGCCGGGGCCTCGCGGGCCGGGGCCTCGGGCCGGACCCGGACGGGCCTCGCGGGGGGCGGGGGCTTTGGCCTCAGGCCGAGGTGGGCACGGGGTGGGGGCCAGGAGGCCCGTCCGCCCGTCGGCGGTCTGGAGGACGGCCTGTCCGCCAGCCCAGCCCACCGCCGGCCGTTGGCGTCCCGCGTGAGGGTCGGGCTGTGGGGCGGACCGCGCCGACGGCGTCGCCCTCGTCCCTGCTCGCCTTCGCACCGGCCACGTCCGGGCGTCCCAGAACCAATAATCGTAATAGCAGTCGCGGGCATCACGCGCCGCCTCTACCCCGCGCCCGACCTCCGTGGGGCTATACCTTTTTTCTTT
>NW_012289244.1:0-1401 GCF_000151885.1 Dipodomys ordii | reverse complement strand
TAGGACTGGAATGTGCTTAGTGTAGAGTGCTGTCTAGCATGCATGAAGCCTGGGTCAATCTCAGTACCACATAAACAGAAAAAGCCAGAAGTAGCACTGTGGCTCAAGTGGTAGAGTGCCAGCCTTGAGCAAAAGAAGCTCAGGGACAGTGCCCAGGCACTGAGTTCAAGCCCCAGGATTGGCAAAACAACCACCAAAAACTTCTATGGAAAATTTCGTCTTGTGTTACACAGCTAAAACCACATTATTTAAAACAAAAAATAACTTTTAACCATGTATATTTTATCTGCTCAGTTCAGTGGCTCACACCTATAATCCTAGCAGAGTTGGGAGGATATTGGTTTTAAGGCCAGCCTGAACAAAAAGTTTGTGTGATACCACCCCGGCAGAAAAATCTGAGTGCAGTGGTACACACTTGTGGTCCTATATACATAGGAGACTATAAGTAGAAAGATGTCCTAGGCCAGCTTGCAAGAAAAAGCTAGACCCAATGTGAAAGACAACTTTAAAAAAAAAAAAGCGGGGGGGGGGGGTAGGGTGGGGGGGCGGGGCTAGGGGCAGGTCTCAACTGGTAGAGTGCTTACTTTGTAAGTAAATCCGTGTTCAAACCCTACTACCTTAAAAAAAAAGTCTTTCATCTGATTTGCTAATTTTCCTTACTAATCTTTTGTCATATTTTAAGTATTCTGATTTGGGGAAAATAACCTTAATCCTTTAAAGTGCATGTCCTTTAATTTTGTTTGCTCTAACCTTAAGTAATTTTCAATTCATAAATACATTTCTACTTAAATATTTAAAATTTTTATGGACATGGATCTGACATTGGTGAGGTCCATGTAGAACTGAGTTTAAGAATTGCAGTCAGGGAAGTGGTGCTGTGGTTCAAGTGGTAGAGCGCTTGCCTTGAGCTGAAGAGCTCAGGAACAGTGCCCAGGCCCAGAGTTCAGGCCCTACGACTAACAAAAAAAAAAAGAATTACAGTCAGCCAGGTGCCAGAGACTCTTGCCTGTGAGCCTAACTACTCTAGAGGCTTTCTGGTTCAAGACCAGTCAGGCAGAAAATTTGCTAAACTCCATCTCAAAATAAAAAGCAGGATTGTTGTTCAAGTGGTGAGCACTAGCCTAGTAAGCTGTTGAAGCAAGTGTGAAGCCATGATTTCAAATTCTGATACCAAGCTGGGCGCTGGTGGCTCACACCTGTAATCCTAGCTACTCAGGAGGCTGAGATCTGAGGATCGCGGTTCAAAGCCAGCCCGGGCAGGAGAGACCGTGAGACTCCTATCTCCAATAACCACCAGAAAAACCGGAAGTGGCGCTATAGCTCAAATGGTAGAGCGTTCGCCTTGAGCTGAAGAGCTGAGGGACAGCGCTCAGGCCCAGAGGCCCAGAGTTCAAGCCCATG
>NW_012289243.1:0-5334 GCF_000151885.1 Dipodomys ordii | reverse complement strand
CCCTACCTCAGAAAACATAAAACGAACACACACACTAAACAAGACAAACAAGTGGCCACAAAGACAAAATCAGGTCTCAGTGAATGGGGTGACATCTCACCACTTACCAGGGGACTCGAACCCTGTCTACTTATTCTAGAGAATTTTTCTTTTTAGATTCTTCTGAGATTTCCAATTATACTCAAATTATACCCCCTCTCTTTTACCTCTTTGAAATGACTGAGCAGGAAGTTGAGAGGAGTAAGCTTGCTTTGTCCTTGCCCCATCTCTGGGACAAGGAGTGTCCAAATTAATAAAACCGAGATAAGAAAGAAAAAGAAGTTAAAATTACACACACACACACACACATACACACTGCATACAAGGGTTGGTAATGTACGCGCACTTGGTCACGCTTTCTCTGGGGAGGGGGGCGATCTGGTCCCAGGCACTCTTGGAATTCTAAAAAGGTGGATGGGGCAATTAAAGCGGGAAATGCGCACTCTTCCTCTGGTCTAGGGGATCAGTAAGCCCCTCATCCACTGGCCCCAGGGCTGCGTGCCTAAGATTCAAATTAGAGTTAACAGAAGACATATACGCACACTCAAGACAGACAGCAAGCGCATCAGACTGCTGGTCAGACAGTCTGTCCAGAAGGGCTTCTAACCAGAGAGAATCGGCCAATCAGGGGGACTCGAACCCCCTCTACCCGATCTCGAGGACAGCCCCACCCAGGGGTCCAGGGGACATCTCCCACTGGCCCCGCTGGCAGTCTTATAGCGCGTCCGCCAAGACTCTCCCCCAGCCACAAGACCACACCTGCAGGCTTTCACCATTCCTGAAATATGAAAATTGTATCAAATGATCTAATTGTTTCTTATTCTCTTGGGGAGGGGCTGGTTGCCCCTCTGTTTCCTCTTGAAGAGGAGTTCCCTCTTTATGGAACTTAGATTTACATTCACTTTTTCAATGGTTCCCTTTTCCGTTTTTGGTTTCCTCTCAAAGGAGGAGTTCCATCTTTATGGAACTTAGATTTACATTCACTTTTTCAATGGTTTCCTTTTTCTGTTTTTTGTTTCCTCTCAAAGGAGGAGTTCCGTCTTTATGGAACCTTAGATTTACATTCACTTAGAAGATGAACTCCCCATGATTTACTCGTTATCTTTCTCAGCCACAACTGAGGGGCCTGCAGCACCCCAACGAGCTTCTGACTACTATTCCAGGTGAAAGGAAAAGAGAGAGAGATGCTTACCTCCCAAGGTTCCTTGACTGAAGAGACCGCTTCGTGCCCCGCTCTCGAGCCCCACGTTGGGCGCCACCTGCCGCGGACCGGGTTCTGTCGGGACGACGGAGGATACCTAGGGGAGGAACCTGGAATAGGATGGGGAGATGGCAAACAGACAACTCACACACAAGAGGAGTGGATGTTGAGTGCTGAGTGCGATTTAATGCAGAGAATAGTAAACTTTTATAACAGAAGTCTTCATGAGAAAGGGCAAAAGGTTACACAATCTTGCTGCATGGCTTCATTTTTAGGTGGTCACCAGCTGATCGCCTGACAGGCACTTGTTTCCGGCTTATCTCTAAGGAATACAATGATTACGACGTTTGTCACCAATTAACCATTATCTGTCTTTACAGAGGTCTTAACTTTCCCAAATAGATCTTTCCTGTTTCTTCTTTAATAGTAAACCTCAAAGAGACCTGTATCTAGCAATTCTTTAGGTCTAACAATTCTCTTAGTAAATAGCAGGAAATAATTATCTCAGCAATTGCCATACATTCTTTCTGTTCTAGCCGCACCTACAGCTTCTTGTACATCCCTTACAAACAATTCCTTCTGCTGAAGTGACTTTGTGAAACCCCCAATACTTTTATATTTACTTATAACTTGTCTACTAAACTCCATAAGAGGGGTTTCAGGGTAGCACTTAACTCTGGTGAGTTAGTCATATTTTTTAGGACACTCATCAGATATTGGAGTCGTCAACACTCTTCAGAAAGAGCTTTGTATAAGGGAAACGTTGACAATGAGAAAGTACAAAGAGCAGTAGAAGCAGTAAAAGATTAATAGGCACTCTTATGAGAAAGAAAGGCAGAAGCACATTTTTTCCAGGGGTTTTGCCAGCCTTTTCCCAGGAGTAGGCCTCTTAGAATCCCTATTCTCCAAGGTAGACTTCGGTGAAGTCCCAAAACTTGGAGATAGGTTTCTGTAAAGCCCCATTCTCTGAGGTAGACTTCGGTGAAGTCCCAAAACTCAGAGATAGGTCTCGAGGCCCCTATCATGGTCTGATAGATGGTTTCCCATGCTAAGCAGACTCTACTGGGGTCGGCGTGGCACCCCACGACCAGACCCCCCCCCCAAAAAAAAAAAAACAGTAACAAAATTTAAGCCATGGTGTGAGAAAGAGCCCGTCAGTCAGTCAGTCAGTCAGCCAGCCAGACAGTCGGTCAGCCAGCTAGTCAGTCAGCCAGTCAGTCAGTCAGTCAGTCAGTCAGTCAGTCAGCTAGCCAGTCAGCCAGCCAGTCAGTCAGCCAGTCAGCTAGCCAGCCAGCCAGTCAGTCAGTCAGCCAGCCAGTCAGTCAGTCAGTCAGACAGTCGGTCAGCCAGCCAGTCAGTCAGCCAGTCAGTCAGCCAGTCAGCCAGTCAGTCAGTCAGCTAGCCAGTCAGCCAGCCAGTCAGTCAGCCAGTCAGCTAGCCAGCCAGCCAGTCAGTCAGTCAGCTAGCCAGCCAGCCAGTCAGTCAGACAGTCGGTCAGCCAGCCAGTCAGTCAGACAGTCGGTCAGCCAGCCAGCCAGTCAGTCAGTCAGCTAGCCAGTCAGCCAGTCAGTCAGTCAGCTAGCCAGTCAGCCAGCCAGTCAGTCAGCCAGTCAGCTAGCCAGCCAGCCAGTCAGTCAGTCAGTCAGCCAGTCAGTCAGCCAGTCAGTCAGCCAGCCAGCCAGCCAGCCTGTCAGCCAGCCAGCCAGTCAGTCAACCAGCCAGTCAGTCAGTCAGCCAGTCAGCCAGTCAATCAGTTGGCCAGTCAGCCAGACAGACAGTCAGTCAGCCAGCTAGTCAGCCAGCCAGCCAATCAGTCAGTCAGTCAGCCAGCTAGTCAGCCAGACAGACAGCCAGTCAGTCAGTCAGTCAGTCAGTCAGCCAGTCAGTCAGCCAGTCAGTCAGTCAGTCAGTCAATAGGTTGCACCACACAGGGAACAGCCAACCAAAAGTAGCCAAACCAGAGACAGAAACCCCACTCGACTCCATTGCTGCCTCTTTAGCTGACTAGCTATCTGTGCTCTCTCTCTCTCTCTCTCTCTCTCTCTCTCTTATTATTATTATAAAGGTGATGTACAGAGGGGTTAAAATTACTTAAGTCAGGTAGTGTGTCTCTCTTGACCTGTGTCATAATAAACTTTAGTTTCTTCTATTCTCCTGTCTTGGAAAATTCTTTACCAGAACCCAAGCAGGGCTCCAGTACCCATTGCGGACCTTAAACATCATAAGGTTTCTCCTGAGGCCCCTGGCCTTGCTAAAACAGAGATATTAGACTAACTAGGTTTACTGATGCAGTACATCTATGGGAAGGCAGGGGCCCAGGCTCTGGGGTAGAGCTCTTTGCCTAGTTCACTGGAGGCCATGGCCATGTTCCAAGTTCAATTCCAGCACTAAAAAAGAAAGAAAGGCAGGCAGGCAGGCAGGCAGGCAGGCAGGCAGGCAGGCAGGCAGAAAGAAAGAAAGAAAGAAAGAAAGAAAGAAAGAAAGAAAGAAAGAAAGAAAGAAAGAAAGAAAGAAAGAAAGAAAGAAAGAAAGAGAAAGGAAGGAAAGAAAGAAGAAAGAAAGGAAAGAAAGAAGAAAGGAAAAAGAGAGAAAGAAAGAAAAAGGAAAAAGAGAGAAAGAAAGAAAGAAAAGAAGCTAGGCATTGATGGCTCACACCTGTAATTCTAGCTACTCAGGAGCCTGAGATCTAAGGATCATGGTTCAAAGCCAGCCTGGGCAGGAAAGTCCATGAGACTCTTATCTCCAATGAACCACCAGAAAACCAGAAATGGCACTGTGGCTCAAGTGATAGAGTGCTCGCCTTGAGCTGAAGAGCTGAGGGACAGCGCCCAGGCCCAGAGTTCAAACCCCATGACCAGCAAAAAAAAAGAAAGAAAAGAAAAGAAGGAGAGAAAGAAAAAGGAGAGAGAGAGAGAGAGAGACCAAAAATAATGCATCAACTGAAATACCCATGGGGGATACCCTGAAGAATTACGGCTTTGGGCAGGGCAGAGACCCGTGACATGAACACATGTGCACAGTGAACCATGTTCAAGGAATTTGAGGCCAAGAAGATTTTTTCTTTTTTCTTTTTTTTGCAGTACTAGTTTGGAATCAGGGCCTCCAGCTTGCTCTCCTGGAACTCCAGAGCCCAGCTAGGGGAATGTTTTCTTTTTAAAGTTATTAGTTATACGGGGGTGGATTTCATTGTTCATGTTTCCATTTCCATTTACAATGTATTCCAATTAGTGTCGCTTTCCCTGACTCCCTTCCTCCCTTCCCAAAATTTCAACAGGTTTTATTGTTCTATTTTCATAGTTGCAAGCGTCTATTTCTCAGTGTTCAGCTTCTTTTACTTTTGTCAGCCCAGCACTCTCCTGGTCCTCCCCCACCCCGCAGCCCAGCAGAGCAGGGATTCTAAGCCTGAAGTGGGGCTTTTCATGTAGATGTAGCCAATAATACAGCGCCACGGGTCCAAGCTTGGGAGCTGTTCCTGGCATCCATGATCCTCTGTCAGCAGCTTTGTGTCTGCTCAGGCACCCAGCTGTACCCTTTAGTCATCTTCCAGTTAAGGTTGACCCAGTGACTGTTCAGATTCTGACATCATCCACAGCGTGCTGTCAGAGAAGAGACTGGGCGCAGAGGATCACAGCTCAAGGCTAACATGGGCAGAAATGGTTTAAAGCCCAACTAAATAAAACAAAAAATTAACAGGGCTGAAGATGTGGCTAATGTGAAGGAGTGCTAACCTAGCAAGCCCAAGACCCCGAGTCACACCCCAGTACCAATACCACAAAAACAAGCAGCCAGGCACTCATGGCTCACACCTATAATCCTAGCTACTCCGGTGCCTGAGATCTGAGATCAAGGTTCAAAGTCAGCCTGGGCAGGAAAGTCCCCAAATCTTTTACCTTCAATTAAACCCAAAAAGGACCAGAAATGGAGCTGTAGCTTAAGTGGTAGAACACTGGCCTTGAACAAAAAAGCTCAGGAACAGCACCCAGACCCTGAGTCCAAGCTACAGACCAGAACACACATAAACAAAGAGAGACAGACAGAGAGAGAGAGAGAGAGAGAAGGAAAGAGAGAAAGAGGGAGAGAGGGAGAGAGGGATA
>NW_012289242.1:0-18404 GCF_000151885.1 Dipodomys ordii | reverse complement strand
AGGAGAAGGAAAGCAGCAGGAGAAGCAGAAAGAGCAGCAGAAGGAGAAGCAGGAGAAGCAGAAACAGGAGAAGCATAAGCAGAAGAAACAGGAGAAGGACAAGAAGCAGAAGCAGAAGGAGAAGCAGAAAAAGATGGAAAAGCATAAGGAGAAGCAGGAGAAGCAGAAGAAGCAGCAGCAGGAGAAGCAGAAGCAGAAGAAGCCGAAGAAACAGAAGCAGAACCTGAAGCAGAAGGAGAAGCAGGAGAAGGAGAAGAAGCAGAATCTGGAGAAGCAGAAGGAGAAGCAGAAAGAGAAGCAGACGAAGAGAAGCAGAACGAGAAGCAGGAGAAGCAGAAGAAGAAACAGAAGAAGGAGAAGTAGCAGAAGCAGAAGGAGAAGCAGAAGGAGAAGCAGAAAGAGAAGCAGAAACAGAAGGAGAAGCAGAAAGAGAAGGAGGGGAAGCAGAAGAAGCAGAAGCATAAGAATCCGAAGAAGCAGAAGCAGAACCTGAAGCAGGAGAAGTAGAAGAAGCAGAATCTGGAGAAGCAGAATGGGAAGCAGAAGGAGAAGCAGAAGCAGAAAGAGAATCAAAAGCAGAAGTAGAATCAGAAGAAACAAAAGAAGCAGAAGCAGGAGTCGTTGTAACAGAAGCAGAAGGAAAAGCAGTAGGAAAAGCAGAAGAACGAGAAGGAGAAGGAGAAGCAGAAGGAGAAGCAGAAGGAAAAGCAGAAGAAGGAGAAGGAGAAGCAGAAACAGAAGAAGCAGCAGAAGGAGAAGCAGAAACAGAAGAAGCAGCAGAAGGAGAAGCAGAAGCAGAAGAAGATGCAGAAGGAGAAGCAGGAGAAGCAGAAGAAGCAGAAGCAGAAGGAGAAGCAGAAGTAGGAGAAGGAGAAGGAAGGGCAGCAGAAGCAATAGGAGAAGCAGAAGGAGAAGCAGAAGAATGGGAAGAAGAAAGAGAAGCAGGAGAAGCACAAATGCAGAAGCAGGAGAAGCAGAAACAGAAGATACAGAAGATACAGAAGAAGAAGAAGAAGAAGAAGAAGAAGAAGAAGAAGAAGAAGAAGAAGAAGAAGAAGAAGAAGAAGAAGGAGAAGAAGAAGAAGCAAAAGGAGAAGAAGAAGCAAAAGAAGAAGGAGAAGCAGGAGAAGTAGAAGGAGAAGAAGAAGAAGCAGAAGTAGAAGCAGAAGGAGAAGTAGAAGAAGGAGAAGGAGGAGCAGAAGGACAAGCAGCAGGAGAAGCAGAAAGAGAAGCAGATGAAGCAGAAGCAGGAGAAGCAGAAGCAGAAGTAAAAGAAGAAGCATGAGAAGCAGAAGCAGAGGGAGAAGGAGCAGATGTAGAAGCAGAAGGAGAAGCAGAAGGAAAAGCAGAAAAACGAGAAGGAGAAGGAGAAACAGAAGGAGAAGCAGAAGGAGAGGCAGAGGGAGAAGCCGAAGGAGAAGCAGGAAAAGCAGTAGAAGCAGAAGCAATAGGTGAACCAAAACAAGCAGGAAAAGCAGAAGCAGAAGAAGAAGCATAAGAACAAGCACAAGCAGAAGGAGATGCAGAAGGAGAAGCAGGAGAAGCAGAAGAAGCAGAAGCTGAAGAAGAAGCAGAAGTAGGAGAAGGAGAATGAGAAGGAGGAGAAGCAGAAGCAGAAGGAGAAGCAGAAGCAGAATGAGTAGCAGAAAGAGAAGCAGGAGAAGCACAAGAAGCAGAAGCAGGAGAACCCGAAAGAGAAGAAGAAGAAGAAGCAGAAACAGAAGCAGGAGAAGCAGGAGAAGCTAAGAAGCAGAAGCAACTGAAGCAGAAGCAAAAGAAACAGAAGAAGCATAAGTAGCAGAAGCAAAAGCAGAAGTAGAAGCAGAAGAACGAGAAGGAGAAAGAGAAATATAAGGAAAAGCAGAAGGAGAAGCAGAAGCAGAAGGAGAAGCAGAAGTAGGAGAAGGAGAAGGAAGAGCAGCAGAAGCAATAGGAGAAGCAGAAGGAGAAGCAGAAGCAGAAGGAGAAGCAGAAAGAGAAGCAGAAGAAGCAGGAATAGCAGAAGCAAAAGAAAGAGAAGAAGAAGAAGAAGAAGAAGAAGAAGAAGAAGAAGAAGAAGAAGAAGAAGAAGAAGAAGAAGAAGAAGAAGAAGAAGAAGAAGAAGAAGAAGAAGAAGAAGAAGGAGAAGGAGAAGGAGAAGGAGAAGCAGAAGAAGCAGAAGCAGGAGAAGCAGAAGCAGAAGAAAAAGAATAAGCATAAGAAGCAGAATCAGAGGGAGAAGCAGAAGGAGAAGGAGCAGCAGAAGGAGAAGCAGAAGCAGAAAGAAAAGCAGAAACAGAAGGAGAACAAGAAGGAGAAGCAGGAGAATCAGAAGAAGTAGAAGTAGAAGCAGAAAGAGAAGGAGAAGAAGGAGAAGCAGAAGTAGAATCAGAAGGAACAGAAGAAGAAGCAGAAGAAACAGAAGCAAAAGAAACAGAAGAAGGAGAAGAGCAGAAGCAGAAGCAGAAGGAGAAGCAGAAGCAGAAGGAGAAGCAGAAAGAGAAGCAGGAGAAGCAGAAGAAGCAGGAGAAGCAGAAGCAGAAGAAACAGAAGAAGCCGAAGAAGCAGAAGCAGAATCTGAAGCAGAAGGAGAAACAGAAGAAGCACAATCTGAAGCAGAAGCAGAAGAAACAGAAATAGTAGAATAAACAGAAGCAGAAGCAGCAGGAGAAGCAGAAGAAGAAGAAGGAGAAGGCAAAAGAGAAGGAGTAGGAGTAGGAGAAGCAGAAGGATAAGCAGAAGCAGAAAGAGAAGCAGAAGGAGAAGCAGCACGAGAAGCAGGAGAAGCAGAAGAAGCAGAAGCAGGAGAAGCAGAAAAAACAGAAGACGCAGAAGCAGAATGAGAAGCAGAAGGAGAAATTGAAGCAGAAGGAGAAGCAGAAGAAGAAGGAGAAGGAGAGGGAGAAGCAGAAAGAGAAGCAGAACGAGAAGCAGGACAAGCAGCAGCAGGAGAAGCAGAAGCAGAAGAAACAGAAGAAGGAGAAGAAGCAGAAGCAGATGGAAAAGCAGAAACAGAAGGAAAAGCAGAAGGAGAAGCAGGAGAAGCAAAAGCAGCAGCAGGAGAAGCAGAAGCAGAAGAAGCCGAAGAAGCAGAAGCAGAACCTGAAGCAGAAGGAGAAGCAGGAGACGGGGAAGAAGCAGAATCTGGAGAAGCAGAATGAGAAGCAGAAGCAGAAAGAGAAGCAAAAGCAGAAGGAGAAGCAGAAGGAGAAGTAGAAGACACAGAAGAAGCAGACGCAGTAGCAGAAGCAGAAGAAGATGCAGAAGCAGAAGGAGAAGCAGAAGGAAAACCAGAAGAACGAGAAGGAGAAGGAGAAGGAGAAACAGAAGGAGAAGCAGAAAGAGAAGCAGAAGAAGGAGTAGGAGAAGGAAAAGCAGCAGGAGAAGCAGAAAGAGCAGAAGAAGGAGAAGCAGGAGAAGCAGAAACAGGAGAAGCAGAAGCAGAAGAAACAGGAGAAGGACAAGAAGCAGAAGCAGAAGGAGAAGCAGAAACAGAAGGAAAAGCATAAGGAGAAGCAGGAGAAGCAGAAGAAGCAGCAGCAGGAGAAGCAGAAGCAGAAGAAGCCGAAGAAACAGAAGCAGAACCTGAAGCAGAAGGAGAAGCAGGAGAAGGAGTAGAAGCAGAATCTGGAGAAGCAGAAGGAGAAGCAGAAGCAGAAAGAGAAGCAGACGAAGAGAAGCAGAACGAGAAGCAGGAGAAGCAGAAGAAGAAGAAACAGAAGAAGGAGAAGTAGCAGAAGCAGAAGGAGAAGCAGAAGGAGAAGCAGAAAGAGAAGCAGAAACAGAAGGAGAAGCAGAAAGAGAAGGAGGGGAAGCAGAAGAAGCAGAAACATAAGAATCCGAAGAAGCAGAAGCAGAACCTGAAGCAGGAGAAGTAGAAGAAGCAGAATCTGGAGAAGCAGAATGAGAAGCAGAAGGAGAAGCAGAAGCAGAAAGAGAATCAAAAGCAGAAGTAGAAGCAGAAGAAACAAAAGAAGCAGAAGCAGTAGTCGTTGTAGCAGAAGCAGAAGGAAAAGCAGTAGGAAAAGCAGAAGAACGAGAAGGAGAAGGAGAAGCAGAAGGAGAATCAGAAGAAGAAGCAGAAGAAGAAGGAGAAGCAGAAGCAGAAGAAGCAGCAGAAGGAGAAGCAGAAGCAGAAGAAGATGCAGAAGGAGAAGCAGGAGAAGCAGAAGAAGCAGAAGCAGAAGGAGAAGCAGAAGTAGGAGAAGGAGAAGGAAGGGCAGCAGAAGCAATAGGAGAAGCAGAAGGAGAAGCAGAAGAATGAGAAGAAGAAAGAGAAGCAGGAGAAGCACAAATGCAGAAGCAGGAGAAGCAGAAACAGAAGATACAGAAGAAGATGCAGAAGCAGGAGAAGCAGAAACAGAAGATACAGAAGAAGAAGAAGAAGAAGAAGAAGAAGAAGAAGAAGAAGAAGAAGAAGAAGAAGAAGAAGAAGAAGAAAAGAAGAAGCAAAAGGAGAAGAAGAAGCAAAAGGAGAAGAAGAAGCAAAAGGAGAAGAAGAAGGAGAAGCTGGAGAAGCAGAAGGAGAAGAAGAAGAAGCAGAAGTAGAAGCAGAAGTAGAAGTAGAAGAAGGAGAAGGAGGAGCAGAAGGACAAGCAGCAGGAGAAGCAGAAAGAGAAGCAGGAGAAGCAGAAGAAGCAGAAGCAGGAGAAGCAGAAGAAAAAGAAGAAGCATGAGAAGCAGAAGCAGAGGGAGAAGGAGCAGATGGAGAAGCAGAAGGAAAAGCAGAAGAACGAGAAGGAGAAGGAGAAACAGAAGGAGAAGCAGAAGGAGAGGCAGAGGGAGAAGCCGAAGGAGAAGCAGGAAAAGCAGAAGAAGCAGAAGCAAAAGGTGAACCAAAAGAAGCAGGAGAAGCAGAAGCAGAAGAAGAAGCAGAAGAACAAGCAGAAGGAGATGCAGAAGGAGAAGCAGGAGAAGCAGAAGAAGCAGAAGCTGAAGGAGAAGCAGAAGTAGGAGAAGGAGAAGGAGAAGGAGGAGAAGCAGAAGCAGAAGGAGAAGCAGAAGTAGAATGAGTAGCAGAAAGAGAAGCAGGAGAAGCACAAGAAGGAGAAGCAGGAGAACCCGAAAGAGAAGAAGAAGAAGAAGCAGAAACAGAAGCAGGAGAAGCAGGAGAAGCTAAGAAGCAGAAGCAACTGAAGCAGAAGCAAAAGAAACAGAAGAAGCATAAATAGCAGAAGCAAAAGCAGAAGTAGAAGCAGAAGAACGAGAAGGAGAAAGAGAAATATAAGGAGAAGCAGAAGGAGAAGCAGAAGCAGAAGGAGAAGCAGAAGTAGGAGAAGGAGAAGGAAGAGCAGCAGAAGAAATAGGAGAAGCAGAAGGAGAAGCAGAAGCAGAATGAGAAGCAGAAAGAGAAGCAGTAGAAGCAGAAGAAGCAGGAAAAGCAGAAGCAAAAGAAAGAGAAGAAGAAGAAGAAGAAGAAGAAGAAGAAGAAGAAGAAGAAGAAGAAGAAGAAGAAGAAGAAGAAGAAGAAGAAGAAGAAGAAGAAGAAGAAGAAGAAGAAGAAGAAGAAGAAGAAGAAGAAGAAGAAGGAGAAGAAGGAGAAGGAGAAGAAGGAGAAGAAGAAGAAGAAGAAGAAGAAGAAGAAGAAGAAGAAGAAGAAGAAGAAGAAGAAGAAGAAGAAGAAGGAGAAGAAGAAGAAGAAGGAGAAGAAGAAGGAGAAGAAGGAGAAGAAGAAGAAGAAGAATAAGAAGAAGAAGAAGAAGAAGAAGAAGGAGAAGAAGAAGAAGAAGAAGAAGAAGAAGAAGAAGAAGAAGAAGAAGAAGAAGAAGAAGAAGAAGAAGAAGAAGAAGAAGAAGAAGAAGAAGAAGAAGAAGAAGAAGAAGAAGAAGGAGAAGAAGAAGAAGAAGAAGAAGAAGAAGAAGAAGAAGAAGAAGAAGAAGAAGAAGAAGAAGAAGAAGAAGAAGAAGAAGGAGCAAAAGGAGAAGGAGAAGCAGGAGAAGCAGAAGCAGAAGAGGAAGGAGCAGAAGGAGAAGCAGAAGGAGAAGCAGAAAGAGAAGCAGGAGAAGCAGAAGAAGCAGAAGCAGGAGAAGCAGAAGAAGTAGAAGTAGAAGCAGAAAGAGAAGGAGAAGAAGGAGAAGCAGAATTCGAATCAGAAGAAACAGAAGAAGAAGAAACAGAAGAAACAGAAGCAAAAGAAACAGAAGAAGGATAAGAGCAGAAGCAGAAGTAGAAGGAGAAGCAGAAGAAGAAGGAGAAGCAGAAAGAGAAGCAACAGAAGCAGAAGACGCAGGAGAAGCAGAAGCAGAAGAAACAGAAGAAGCCGAAGAAGCAGAAGCAGAATCTGAAGCAGAAGGAGAAACAGAAGAAGCACAATCTGAAGCAGAAGCAGAAGAAACAGAAATAGTAGAATAAACAGAAGCAGAAGCAGCAGGAAAAGCAGAAGAAGAAGAAGGAGAAGGCAAAAGAGAAGGATTACTAGTAGGAGAAGCAGAAGGATAAGCAGAAGCAGAAAGAGAAGCAGAAGGAGAAGCAGAAGAAGCAGAAGCAGGAGAAGCAGAAAAAACAGGCAGAAGCAGAATGAGAAGCAGAAGGAGAAATTGAAGCAGAAGGAGAAGCAGAAGAAGAAGGAGAAGGAAATGGAGAAGCAGAAAGAGAAGCAGAACGAAAAGCAGGACAAGCAGCAGCAGGAGAAGCAGAAGCAGAAGAAACAGAAGAAGGAGAAGAAGCAGAAGGAAAAGCAGAAACAGAAGGAAAAGCAGAAGGAGAAGCAGGAGAAGCAGAAGCAGCAGCAGCAGGAGAAGCAGAAGCAGAAGAAGCCGAAGAAGCAGAAGCAGAACCTGAAGCAGAAGGAATAGCAGGAGAAGGAGAAGAAGCAGAATCTGGAGAAGCAGAAGCAGAAAGAGAAGCAAAAGCAGAAGGAGAAACAGAAGGAGAAGTAGAAGAAACAGAGAATGAAAAGAAGGAGGAGGAGAATCAGAGGCAGAAGAAGAATCATAAGCACAATCACAAGCAGAAGGAGATGCAGAAGGAGAAGCAGAAGAAGCAGAAGCTGAAGAAGAAGAAGAAGAAACAGAAAAACAGAAGAAGCAGAAGAAGAAGAAGCAGTAGAAGCAGAAGAAGAAGAAGGAGAAGGAGAAAGAGAAGGATTAGGAGTAGGAGAAACAGAAGGATAAGCAGAAGCAGGAAGAGAAGCAGAAGACGCAGGAGAAGCAGAAGCAGAAGACGCAGGAGAAGCCGAAGAAGCAGAAGCAGAATCTGAAGCAGAAGCAGAAACAGAAGAAGCACAATCTGAAGCAGAAAAACAGAAATAGTAGAATAAGCAGAAGCAGAAGCAGTAGGAGAAGCAGAAGAAGAAGAAGGAGAAGGCGAAAGAAAAATATTAGAAGTAGGAGAAGCAAAAGGATAAGCAGAAGCTGGAAAAGCAGAAGCAGAAGATACAGAACAAGTAGAAGAAGCAGAAGTAGAAAGAGAAGCAGAAGAATAAGAAGGAGAAAGAGAAGGATTAGGAGTAGGAGGAGCAGAAGCAGAATTAGAAGCAGAAAGAGAAGCAGAAGGAGAAGCAGAAGGAGAAACAGAAGAAGCAGAAGCAGGAGAAGCAGAAGCCGAAGCAGAATGAGAAGCACAAGAAGGAGAAATTGAAGGAGAAGGAGAATGAGACGGAGAAGCAGAAGGAGAAGTAGGAGAAGGAGAAGCAAAAGAAGGAGAAGCAGGAGAAGCAGAAGCAGAAGAAACAGAAGAAGGAGAAGAGCAGAAGCAGAAGGAGAAACAGAAGCAGAAGGAGAAGCAGAAGAAGCAGAAGCTGAAGCAGAAGAAACTGAAAAAGCAGAAAAAGAAGAAGAAGAAGCAGGAAAAGCAGAAGAAGAAGAAGGAGAAGGAGAAAGAGAAGGATTAGGAGTAGGAGAAACAGACGGATAAGCAGAAGCAGAAAGAGAAGGAGAAGGAGAAGGAGAAGCAGGAGAAGCAGAAGAAGCAGAAGCAGGAGAAGCAGAAGCAGAATGAAAAGAACAAGAAGGAGAAATTAAAACAGAAGAAGATGCAGAAGGAGAAGCAGAAGCAGAAGCAGAAGGAGAAGCAGAAGAAGGAGAAGGAGAAGGAGTAGCAGAAAGAGAAACAGAAGGAGAAGCAGGAGAAGCATAAGCAGAAGAAATAGAAGAAGGAGAAGAAGCAGAAGCAGAAAGAGAAGCAGAAACAGAAGGAGAAGCAGAAATAGAAGCAGAAGAAGCCGAAGAAGCAGAAGCAGAACCTGAAGCGGAAGGAGAAGCAGAAGAAGCAGAATCTGGAGAAGAAGAAGGAGAACCAGAAGGAGAAGCAGAAGCAGAAAGAGAAGCAAAAGCAGAAGGAGAAGCAGAAGAAACAGAAGAAGCAGAAGCAGTAGCAGAAGAAGCTGAAGATGCAGAAGCAGAAAGAGAAGCAGAAGGAATAGCAGAAGAACGAGAAGGAGAAGGAGAAACAGAAGGAGAAGAAGAAGGAGAAGCAGAAGGAGAATCAGGAAAGGCAAAGAAGCTGAATCAGACGGAGAAGCAGGAAAAGCAGAAGAAGCAGAAGCAAAAGGAGAAGCAAAAGAAGGAGAAGGAGAAGCAGAGGCAGAAAAAGAAGCATAAGGACAAGCACAAGCAGAAGGAGATGCAGAAGGAGAAGCAGGAGAAGCAGAAGAAGCAGAAGATGAAGGAGAAGCAGAAGTAGGAGAAGGAGAAGGAGGAGAAGCAGAAGCAGAAGGAGAAGGAGAAGCGGAATGAGAAGCAGAAAGAGAAGCAGGAGAAGCACAAGAAGCAGAAGCAGGAGCAGCCGAAAGAGAAGAAGCAGAAGAAGCAGAATCAGAACCAGAAGTAGAAGCAGAAGCAGAAGGAGAGGCAGCAGAAGAAGTAGAACCAGAAATTCAGGCAGGAGAAACAGAAGAAGCAGAAGAAGAAGGAGAAGCAAAAAGAGAAGCAGTAGGAGAAGTAGAAGAAGCAGCAGAAGGAGAAGCAACAGAAGAAGCAGAAAAACAAGCAGGAGAAGCAGAAGCAGAAAGAGAAGTAGAAGCAGAAGAAACAGAAGCAGAAGAAGAAGCAGTAGAAGCACAAGAAACAGAAGCAGGAGAAGCAGAAGCAGAAGTTAAAGAAGAAGCATAAGAAGCAGAAGCAGAGGGAGAAACAAAAGAAGGAGAAAGAGCAGAAGAAGGTGAAGCAGAAGGAGATGCAGAAGCAGAAAGAGAAGCAGAAACAGAAGGAGAAGAAGAAGAAGTTGGAGAATCAGAAGAAGCAGAAGCAGAAGCAGAAAGAGAAGGAGAAGAAGGAGAAGGAGAAGCAGAAGGAGAAGGACAAGCAGGAGAAGCAGAAGAAGCAGAAGCGGGAGGAGCAGAAGAAGAAGAAGAAGAAACAGAAGAAAGAGAAGGAGCAGAAGGAGAAGCAGAAGCAGAAGGAGAAGCAAAAGAGAAGCAGAAGAAGCAGTAGCAGGAGAAGCAGAAGCAGAAGAAACAGAAGAAGCCCAAGAAGCAGAAGGAGAACCTGAAGCAGAAGGAGAAGCAGAAGCAGCAGAAGCTGGTAAAGTAGAAGCAGAAGAAACAGAAAAAGCAGAAGAAACAGAAGAAGAACGAGAAGCAGAAGAAGAACAAGGAGAAAGAGAAGGATTAGGAGTAGGAGAAACAGAAGGATAAGCAGAAGCAGAAAGAGAAGAAGAATGAGAAGGAGAAGCAGGAGAAGCAGAAGAAGCAGAAGCAGGAGAAGCAGAAGCAGAATGAAAAGCAGAAGAAGGAGAAATTGAAACAGAAGATGCAGAAGAAGAAGCAGAAGCAGTAGTAGAAGCAGAAGAAGGAGAAGCAGAAGGAGAAGCATAAAGAGAAACAGAAGGAGAAGCAGGAGAAGCAGAAGCAGGAGAAGCAGAATCAGAAGAAATAGAAGAAGGAGAAGAAGCAGAAGCAGAAAGAGAAGCAGAAACAGAAGGAGAAGCAAAAATAGAAGCAGAAGTAGCCGAAGAAGCAAAAGCAGAACCTAAAGCAGAAGAAGAAGCAGGAGAAGCAGAAGAAGCAGAATCTGGAGAAGAAGAAGGAGAACCAGAAGGAGAAGCAGAAGCAGAAAGAGAAGCAAAAGCAGAAGGAGAAGCAGAAGGAGAAGCAGAAGAAACAGAAGAAGCAGAATCAGTAGCAGAAGAAGCTGAAGATGCAGAACCAGAAAGAGAAGCAGAAGGAATAGCACAAGAACGAGAAGGAGAAACAGAAGGAGAAGCAGAAGGAGACGCAGGAAAAGCAGAAGAAACAGAAGCAGACGGAGAAGAAGGAGAAGCCGAAGCAGAAGAAGAAGCAGAAGGAAAAGCACAAGCAGAAGGAGATGCAGAAGGAGAAGCAGGAGATGCAGAAGAAGCAGAAGCAGAAGGAGAAGGAGAAGAATCAGAATCAGAAGAAGCAGAAGCAGAAATAGAAAGAGAAGCCGACGAAGAGAAGCAGAACGAGAAGCAGGAGAAGCAAAAGCGGGAGAAGCAGAAGAAGAAGAAACAGAAGAAGGAGAAGGAGCAGAAGCAAAAGGAGAAGCAGAAAGAGAAGCAGGAAAAGCAGAAGAAGCAGAAGCAGGAGAAGCAGAAGGAGAAGAAACAGGAGAAGGACAAGAAGCAGAAGCAGATGGAGAAGCAGAAAAAGAAGGAGAAGCAGAAAGAGAAAGAGGGGAAGCCGAAAAACCAGAAGCAGGAGAAGCAGAAGCATAAGAATCCGAAGAAGCACAAGCAGAACCTGAAGCAGAAGGAGAAGCAGGAGAAGCAGAAGAAGCCGAATCTGGAGAATCAGAATGAGAAGCTGAAGTACAAGCAGAAGCAGAAGCAGAAAGAGAATCAAAAGCAGAAGGAGAAGCAGAAGAAACAGAAGAAGCAGAAGCAGTAGCAGTTGCAGCAGAAGCAGAAGGAGAAGCAGAAGGAAAAGCAGAAGAACGAGAAGGAGAAGGAGACACAGAAGGAGAAGCAGAAGGAGAATCAGAAGGAGAAGCAGAAGAAGCAGAAGGAGAAGCAGAAGGAGAAACAGAAGCAGAGGAAACAGCAGAAAGAGAAGCAGAAGCAGAAGAAGATGCAGAAGGAGAAGCAGGAGAAGCAGAAGAAGCAGAAGCAGAAGGAGAAGTAGAAGAAGGAGAAGGAGAAGGAAGAGCCGCAGAAGCAATAGGAGAAGCAGAAAGAGAAGCAGAAGAAGAATGAGAAGCAGAAAGAGAAGCAGTAGAAGCAGAAGAAGCAGGAAAAGCAGAATCAGAAGAAAGACAAGAAGAAGAAGAAGAAGAAGAAGAAGAAGAAGCATAAGGAGAAGCATAAGGAGAAGCATAAATAGAAGTATAAAGAGAAGCAGTAGAAGCAGAAGCAGGAGAAGCAGAAGCAGAAGAAAAAGAATAAGCAAAAGAAGCAGAAGCAGAAGCAGTGGGAGAAGCAGAAGAAGGAGAAGGAGAAGGAGCAGCAGAAGCAGAAAGAGAAGCAGAAATGAAGCAGAAACAGAAGGAGAACCAGAAGGAGAAGCAGGAGAATCAGAAGAAGCAGAAAGAGAAGGAGAATAAGGAGAAGCAGAAGTAGAATCAGAAGAAACAGAAGAAAAAGAAGAAGAAGAAACAGAAGCAAAAAAAACAGAAGAAGGAGAAGAGCAGAAACAGAAGCAGAAAGAGAAGCAGAAGCAGAAGGAGAAGCAGAAAGAGAAGCAGGAGAAGCAGAAGAAGCAGGAGAAGCAGAAGAAACAGGAGAAGCCGAAGAAGCAGAAGCAGAATCTGAAGCAGAAGAAGAAACAGAAGAAGCACAATCTGAAGCAGAAGCAGAAGGAGATGCAGAAGGAGAAGCAGGAGAAGCAGAAGAAGCAGAAGCAGAAGGAGAAGAACTAAAGAGAAGAAGCAGAAGCAGAAGTAGAAACAGAAGCCGACGAAGAGAAGCAGAACGAGAAGCAGGAGAAGCAGAAGAAGCAGAAGCGGGAGAAGCAGAAGAAGAAACAGAAGGAGGAGAAGGAGCAGAAGCCGAAGGAGAAGCAGAAGCAGAAGGAGAAGCAGAAAGAGAAGCAGGAAAAGCAGAAAAAGCAGAAGCAGGAGAAGCAGAAGCAGAAGAAACAGGAGAAGGACAAGAAGCTGAAGCAAAAGCAGAAGGAGAAGCAGAAACAGAAGGAGAACCAGAAAGAGAAGGAGGGGAAGCAGAAGAAGCAGAAGCAGGAGAAGCAGAAGCATAAGAATACGAAGAAGCAGAAGCAGAACCTGAAGCAGAAGGAGAAGCAGGAGAAGCAGAAGAAGCAGAATATGGAGAAGCAGAATGACAAGCTGAAGGAGAAGCAGAGGCAGAAAGAGAATCAAAAGCAGAAGGAGAAGCAGAAGAAACAGAAGAAGCAGAAGCAGTAGCAGTTGCAGCAAAAGCAGAAGGAGAAGCAGAAGGAAAAGCAGGAGAACGGAAGGAGAAGGAGACACAGAAGGAGAAGCAGAAGGAGAATCAGAAGGAGAAGCAGAAGAAGCAGAAGGAGAAGCAGAAGGAGAAACGGAAGCAGAGGAAACAGCAGAAAGAGAAGCAGAAGCAGAAGAAGATGCAGAAGGAGAAGAAGCAGAAGAAGCAGAAGCAGAAGGAGAAGTAGAAGAAGGAGAAGGAGAAGGAAGAGCCGCAGAAGCAATAGGAGAAGCAGAAAGAGAAGCAGAAGAAGAATGAGAAGCAGAAAGAGAAGCAGTAGAAGCAGAAGAAGCAGGAAAAGCAGAATCAGAAGAAAGACAAGAAGAAGAAGAAGAAGAAGAAGAAGAAGAAGAAGAAGAAGAAGAAGAAGAAGGAGAAGCATAAATAGAAGTATAAGGAGAAGCAGTAGAAGCAGAAGCAGAAGAAGCAGAAGCAGAAGAAAAAGAATAAGCAAAAGAAGCAGAAGCAGACAGAAGCAGAAGCAGTGGGAGAAGCAGAAGAAGGAGAAGGAGAAGGAGCAGCAGAAGGAGAAAGAGAAGCAGAAAGAGAAGCAGAAACAGAAGGAGAACAAGAAGGAGAAGCAGGAGAATCAGAAGAAGCAGAAAGAGAAGGAGAATAAGGAGAAGAAGAAGTAGAATCAGAAGAAACAGAAGAAAAAGAAGAAGAAGAAACAGAAGCAAAAAAAACAGAAGAAGGAGAAGAGCAGAAACAGAAGCAGAAGGAGAAGCAGAAGCAGAAGGAGAAGCAGAAAGAGAAGCAGGAGAAGCAGAAGAAGCAGGAGAAGCAGAAGAAACAGGAGAAGCCGAAGAAGCAGAAGCAGAATCTGAAGCAGAAGGAGAAACAGAAGAAGCACAATCTGAAGCAGAAGCAGAAGGAGATGCAGAAGGAGAAGCAGGAGAAGCAGAAGAAGCAGAAGCAGAAGGAGAAGAACTAAAGAGAAGAAGCAGAAGCAGAAGTAGAAACAGAAGCCGACGAAGAGAAGCAGAACGAGAAGCAGGAGAAGCAGAAGAAGCAGAAGCGGGAGAAGCAGAAGAAGAAACAGAAGGAGGAGAAGGAGCAGAAGCCGAAGGAGAAGGAGAAGCAGAAGGAGAAGCAGAAAGAGAAGCAGGAAAAGCAGAAAAAGCAGAAGCAGGAGAAGCAGAAGCAGAAGAAACAGGAGAAGGACAAGAAGCTGAAGCAAAAGCAGAAGGAGAAGCAGAAACAGAAGGAGAACCAGAAAGAGAAGGAGGGGAAGCAGAAGAAGCAGAAGCAGGAGAAGCAGAAGCATAAGAATACGAAGAAGCAGAAGCAGAACCTGAAGCAGAAGGAGAAGCAGGAGAAGCAGAAGAAGCAGAATATGGAGAAGCAGAATGAGAAGCTGAAGGAGAAGCAGAGGCAGAAAGAGAATCAAAAGCAGAAGGAGAAGCAGAAGAAACAGAAGAAGCAGAAGCAGTAGCAGTTGCAGCAAAAGCAGAAGGAGAAGCAGAAGGAAAAGCAGGAGAACGAGAAGGAGAAGGAGAAACAGAAGCAGAAGCAGAAGGAGAATCAGAAGGAGAAGCAGAAGCAGAAGAAGCAGCAGAAGGAGAAGCAGAAGAAGAAGAAGATGCAGAAGGAGAAGCAGGAGGAGCAGAAGAAGCAGAAGAAAAAAGAGGAAGAGAAGGAGAAGAAGGAGAAGCAGAAGTAGAATCAGAAGAAACAGAAGAAGAAGAAGAAGAAGAATCAAAACAAACAGAAGAAGAAGAAGAGCAGAAGCAGAAGCAGAAAGAAAAGCAGAAGCAAAAGGAGAAGCAAAAAGAGAAGCAGGAGAAGCAGAAGAAGCAGGAGAAGCAGAAGCAGAAGAAACAGGAAAAGCCGAAGAAGCAGAAGTAGAATCGGAAGCTTAAGGAGAAACAGAAGAAGCAAAATCTGAAGCAGAAGCAGAAGAAACAGAAATAGTAGAATAAGCAGAAGCAAAAGCAGCAGGAGAAGCAGAAGAAGAATGCGGAGAATTCGAAAGAGAAGGATTAGGAGTAGGAGAAGCAAAAGGATAATCAGAAGCAGAAAGAGACGCAGAAGGAGAAGCAGCACGAAAATTAGGAGAAGCAGGAGAAGGAGAAGCAGGAGAAGCAGAAGAAACAGAAGACGCAGAAGAAGAATGAGAAGCAGAAGGAGAAATTGAAGCAGAAGCAGAAGCAGAAGGAGAAGCAGAAGCAGAAGGAGAAGCAGAAGAAGGAGAAGGAGAAGGAGAAGCCGAAAAAGAAGAAGAAAGAGAAGCAGAATGAGAAGCAGGAGAAGCAGAAGCAGGAGAAGCAGAAGCAGAAGAAACAGAAGAAGGAGAAGAAGCAGAAGAAGAAGGAGAAGCAGAAACAGAAGGAAAAGCAGAAAGAGAAGCAGGAGAAGCAGAAGAAGCAGCAGCAGGAGAAGCAGAAGCAGAAGAAGCCGAAGAAGCAGAAGCAGAACCTGAAGCAGAAGAAGAAGCAGGAGAAGCAGAAGAAGCAGAATCTGGAGAAGAAGAAGGAGAACCAGAAGGAGAAGCAGAAGCAGAAAGAGAAGCAAAAGCAGAAGGAGAAGCAGAAGAAACAGAAGAAGCAGAGGCAGTAGCAGAAAACGCAGAAGATGCAGAAGCAGAAGCAGAAGCACAAGGAAAAGGAGAAGAACGAGAAGGAGAAGGAGAAACAGAAGGAGAAGCAGAAAGAGAAGCAGAAGAAGGAGCAGGAGACGGAAAAGCAGCAGGAAAAGCAGAAAGAGCAGCAGAAGGAGAAGCAGGAGATGCAGAAACAGGAGAAGCAGAAGTAAAAGAATCAGGAAAAGGACAAGAAGCAGCAGAAGAAGGAGAAGCAGAAACAGAAGGAGAAGCAGATAGAGAAGGAGGGTAAGCAGAAGAAGCAGAAGCAGGAGAAGCAGAAGCATAAGAATCCGAAGAAGCAGAAGCAGAACCTGAAGCAGAAGGAGAAGCAGGAGAAGCAGAAGAAGCAGAATCTGGAGAAGCAGAATGACAAGCTGAAGGAGAAGCAGAAGCAGAAAGAGAATCAAAAGCAGAAGGAGAAGCAGAAGAAACAGAAGAAGTAGAAGCAGTAACAGTTGTAGCAGAAACAGAAGGAGAAGCCAAAGGAAAAGCAGAAGAACAAGAAGGAGAAGGAGAAACAGAAGGAGAAGCAGAATGAGAAGCAGGTAAAGCAGAAGAAGAAGAAGCAGAAGGAGAATCAGAAGGATACGCAGAAGAAGGAGAAGGAGAAGCAGAAGCAGAAGAAGATGCAGAAGGAGAAGCAGGAGAAGCAGAAGAAGCAGAAGCAGAAGGAGAAGTAGGAAAATCAGAAGAAGCAGAAGCAAAAGGAGAAACAAATGAAGGAGAAGGAGAAGCAGAAGCAGAAAAAGAAGCATAAGGACAAGCACAAGCAGAAGGAGATGCAGAAGGAGAAGCAGGAGAAGCAGAAGAAGCAGAAGCTGAAGGAGAAACAGAAGTAGGAGAAGGAGAAGGAGGAGAAGCAGAAGGAGAAGCCGAAGCAGAAGGAGAAGCAGCAGAACAAGTAGAACCAGAAATTCAGGCAGGAGAAACAGAAGAAGCAGAAGCAGAAAGAGAAGCAAAAAGAGAAGCAGAAGGAGAAGTAGAAGAAGCAGCAGAAGGAGAAGGAGAAGAGGCAGCAGAATGAGAAGCAGCAGAAGAAGCAGAAAAACAAGCAGGAGAAGCAGAAACAGAAAGAGAAGTAGAAGCAGAAGAAGCAGAAGCAGAAGAAGAAGCAGTAGAAGCATAAGAAGCAGAAGCAGGAGAAGCAGAAGCAGAAGAACAAGAAGAAGCATAAGAAGCAGAAGCAGAGGGAGAAACAGAAGAAGGAGAAGGAGCAGCAGAAGGTGAAGCAGAAGGAGATGCAGAAGCAGAAAGAGAAGCAGAAACAGAAGGAGAAGAAGAAGGATTAGTTGGAGAATCAGAAGAAGCAGAAGCAGAAAGAGAAGCAGAAGAAGGAGAAGGAGAAGCAGAAGCAGAGGAAAGGAAGGAGAAGCAGAAGAAGCAGAAGCGGGAGAAGCAGCAGAAGAAGAAGAAACAGAAGAAGGAGAAGGAGCAGAAGGAGAAGCAGAAGCAGAAGGAGAAGCAGAAAGAGAAGGAGAAGAAGCAGTAGCAGGAGAAGCAGAAGCACAAGAAACAGAAGAAGCTGAAGAAGCAGAAGCAGGACCTGAAGCAGAAGAAACAGAACAAGCAGAAGAAGCAGTAGCAGAAGCAGAACGAGAAGCAGAAGAAGAAGAAGGAGAAGGAGAAAGAGAAGGATTAGGAGTAGGAAGAGCAGAAGGAGAATCAGAAGAAGAACGAGAAGCCGAAGGAGCAGCAGAAGGAGAAGCAGAAGGAGAAGCAGAAGAAGGAGAAGCAGAAGCAGAAGAAGCAGCAGAAGGAGAAGCAGAAGCAGAAGAAGATGCAGAAGGAGAAGCAGGAGAAGCAGAAGAAGCAGAAACAGAAGGAGTAGAAGAAGAAGAAGAAGCAGAAGAAGCAGAAGCAGAAGCAGGAGCAGGAGAAGCAGAAGTAGAAGAAACAGAAGAAGGAGAAGTAGCAGAAGGAGAAGCAGAAGGAGAAGCAGAAAGAGAAGCAGAAACAGAAGGAGAAGCAGAAAGAGAAGGAGGGGAAGCAGAAGAAGCAGAAGCATAAGAATCCGAAGAAGCAGAAGCAAAACCTGAAGCAGGAGAAGTAGAAGAAGCAGAATCTGGAGAAGCAGAATGAGAAGCAGAAGGAGAAGCAGAAGCAGAAAGAGAATCAAAAGCAGAAGTAGAAGCAGAAGAAACAGAAGAAGCAGAAGCAGTAGTCGTTGTAGCAGAAGCAGAAGGAGAAGCAGTAGGAAAAGCAGAAGAACGAGAAGGAGAAGGAGAAGGAGAATCAGAAGGAGAAGCAGAAGAAGGAGAAGGAGAAGCAGAAGCAGAAGAAGCAGCAGAAGGAGAAGCAGAAGCAGAAGAAGATGCAGAAGGAGAAGCAGGAAAAGCAGAAGAAGCAGAAGAAGAAGCAGAAGAAGGAGAAGGAGAAGGAGAAGGAAGGGCAGCAGAAGCAATAGTAGAAGCAGAAGGAGAAGCAGAAGAATGAGGAGAAGAAAGAGAAGCAGGAAAAGCACAAATGCAGAAGCAGAAGAAGCAGCAGCAGGAGAAGCCGAAGCAGAAGAAGATGCAGAATGAGAAGCAGGAGAAGCAGAAGAAGCAGAAGCAGAAGGAGAAGCAGAAGTAGGAGAAGGAGAAGGAGAAGGAAGGGCAGCAGAAGCAATAGGAGAAGCAGAAGGAGAAGCAGAAGCAGAATGAGAAGCAGAAAGAGAAGCAGTAGAAGCAGAAGAAGCAGGAAAAGCAGAAGCAGCAGAAAGAGAAGAAGAAGAAGAAGAAGAAGAAGAAGAAGAAGAAGAAGAAGAAGAAGAAGAAGAAGAAGAAGAAGAAGAAGAAGAAGAAGAAGTCGAAGAAGAAGACGAAGGAGAAGACGAAGAAGAAGAAAAAGAAGAAGAAGAAGAAGCATAAGTAGAAACATAATGAGAAGCAGTAGAAGCAGAAGAAGCAGAAGCAGGAGAAGCAGAAGCAGAAGAAAAAGAATATGCAGAAGAAGCAGAAGCAGAAGCAGGGGGAGAATCAGAAGAAGGAGAAGGAGCAGCAGAAGGAGAAGCAGAAGCAGAATGAGAAGCAGAAACAGAAGGAGAACAAGAAGGAGAAGCAGGAGAATCAGAAGGAGCAGAAGTAGAAGCAGAAAGAGAAGGAGAAGAAGGAGAAGCAGAAGTAGCATCAGAAGAAACAGAAGAAGAAGAAGAAGAAGAAACAGAAGCAAAAGAAACAGAAGAAGGAGAAGAGCAGAAGCAGAAGGAGAAGCAGAAGCAGAAGGAGAAGCAGGAGAAGCAGAAGAAGCAGGAGAAGCAGAAGCAGAAGAAACAGGCGAAGCCGAACAAGCAGAATCATAATCTGAAGCAGAAGGAGAAACAGAAGAAGCACAATCTGAAGCAGAAGCAGAAGAAACAGTAAGAGTAGAATAAGCAGAAGCAGAAGCACCAGGAGAAGCAGAAGAAGAAGAAGGAGAAGGCGAAAAAGAAGGATTAGGAGTAGGAGAAGCAAAAGGATAAGCAGAAGCAGAAAGAGACGCAGAATGAGAAGCAGCACGAGAAGTAGGAGAAGCAGGAGAAGCAGAAGCAGGAGAAGCAGAAGAAACAGAAGACGCATAAACAGAAGAC
>NW_012289241.1:0-749 GCF_000151885.1 Dipodomys ordii | reverse complement strand
AGGCAAGCGCTTCTACCACTGAGCCACCTTCCCGGCCCTCTTTAGTTTTTTTCAAGAAATTTAGTTTATTATTTTGGTGATACCTGAATTTTTATTTAATCTTTTCTTTAATTTTGATTTGTGTATATTTGTGGGGGGGGCACGTGCACTGGGGTTTGAATTCAGGGCATGGGCTCTGTCTCTGAGCTTTTTTACTCAAGGCTTGTGCTCTACTACTTGAGCCACAGCTCCACTTCTGGAGCTCCACTTCTGGTTCTTTGGTGGTTAATTGGAGATAAGAGTCTCAGGGGCTTTCCTGCCCAGGCTGGCTCTGAAGCACGATCCTCATATCTCAGCCCTCGGTGTAGCTAGGATTACAGGTGTGAGGTGCTGAGGAAAGCTCCTCTATTTCCCCTTCCTGCCACGCTTGCACTCCACATCTGAACCACCGTCCCCACCCTATGTCTGCCTACTTTTTATTTCTCTTTTTTTCTCTTTTATTTTATGGCTTTGAGGTTAAATCTTCGAGAAATAGGAAAAGAACATTTTCTGTTTACGATGTACGAAATAGGAGTTATGGATTATTACTTTTGTAATTCTCATCTAACATATGGCTTTAAAGTTAACACTGATATAAAATTGAAGTTTGTATCTTGCATTTAAATTCATTTTGAAGATTGTTATGGGAATTTTCTGAAACAATGGCCTTATTTTACCAAATGAGTCTCTACTCCTGTGTTTTTCCATGGAGGATAATAAGATCCACCCAT
>NW_012289240.1:0-9482 GCF_000151885.1 Dipodomys ordii | reverse complement strand
CATGTAACTGTAACCCTCTGTATAGTATCTTTACAATAAAAAAAAAAGAAAACAAGACAGTAAAAAAAAAAAAAGAACCTCGGGGAAGGGAAGGAGGGAAGGGATGGTAGGGGGAAAACAATGGAGGGGGTAACAATGCTCAATAGGAAGTGTACTCATTACCTTACTCATGTAACTGTAACCCTCTGTATAGTATCTTTACAATTAAAAAAAAAGATAAATAGCTTCAAGGACATTTCTACCCGGCTGGGTTCAAACTGCAATCCTCAAATCTTCACGTACTGAGTAGGTAGGAAAACAGGCAGGAACCACTGAGACCTGGCAAACACATTTTCCACAGACCCCCTCACACCCTCATCCTCTATGTTCTCCAAAGCAAGATTTGTTGAGGCCCACCCAGCCCATCCTACATTAGGCCATACACGCAGACCCTGCACTCACCATTCCAAGTTTCTGAACTCGTCCCATTCTCCCATTGCAGCACCTGAGGTCAGGGGAAGTCTCGGGAGAACAAACAATCAGCATCCTGCATGCCCTCCACTGCTGAGCAGGATCTGGAGTATGGCTGAAAAGAAAAAGAAAAAGCCATCTCGACCACACTGTCTGCTCCCACCTTCTGCTACCAGACCCAGCTCCTAAGGAGACAGATCTCAGGCCAGGCCTGAGGCAGTGATGGTTTACTCCTAATAACCCTGCCAGTGAGAGAGTCCTCCAGGAACAGAGAAAGATAACAAAGGAGTTTAACTAATGGGTCTGCAACTGCCGCGTCCTGAGCTCTGTCAGAACTAGGAGTAGCTGCAACCTAAAGGTGCAGGCTTTTGTTTTCTCCTTCCCACAGGTGTCAGCACTCTGCAGGCTCCTCAGCTCCTCAGCTCCTCAGGCTCTCTGCCTTTCCGCTGGCCCCTCAGCTGAGCCCCGCCGGCCTAAGACCCTCAACCCCGTCAGCCGAGCCCCGCCTGCCTAAGGAGACCCTCCGCTGGCCCCTCTGTATACCCGGACCACATACCTAAGCCCTGCTCGCTTCCTCACCCTTGCCTCACCCCTCTCGTGCTCAGCTTCACAAACGCCTGCCGCGTCCTGAGCTCTGTCAGAACTAGGAGCAGCTGCAACCTAAAGGGGCAGGCTTTTGTTTTCTCCTTCCCACACGTGTCAGCACTCTGCAGGCTCCTCAGCTGCTCAGGCTCTCTGCCTCTCCGCTGGCCCCTCAGCAAACCCCACCCCTGCAAAGCTCACTTCCTCATCCCTAACCCCACCCCTCTCCTGCTCTGCTCCACAAGCCCACCCCCGCGCCCCCAGCTTCCTCGCCCTAACCCCACCCCTCTCGTGCTCTGCTCCACAAGCCCTGCCTCGGCGCCACTCACTTCCTCGCTCTAACCCCAGGTACTCTTTATTTTTATTTTTTTGTGAGCATAGTGTTCAGAGAGGTTACAATTACATGGCCAAGATAATGAGTACATTTCTTATTAAGCATTGCAGCCTACTCCTTTGTTTACCCTAAAAATCCATGACCAGCCTACACGCCCCCGCCCCCCATTCCCCCCCACCCCCCGCACCAAAGTTGTAAAGTTGGTTTTCTTTTTTTTTCTGTGACTATTTTATTGACAGCATGACATGAAGTCTTAAAGATTCATCCATATCACAGTGTGCATCAGAATTTCCTTCCTTTACAATGCTGAGAATTAAGACTCAGAATTTCATCCACAAATACAAGGGTTGGTTCTATATTTTTTTTGGTGTTCCTGGAGATTGACTCATGGCCTGGGCACTGTCCTTGAGCCTCTCTGTGCTCAAAGCTAGCCCAGTGCCACTTCTGGCTTTTTTGGTTTATGTGGTACTGAGGAATCGAACCCAGAGCTTCATGCATGCTAGGCAAGCACGCTACCACCAAGCCACATTCCCAGCCCCTGATTCTTTCTTTTAAATCTTGTGAATAGGCCAATATGAATATGAGTGTGCAAATATGACCTTAAATTCCTGCATCCAGTTTGTTCATTTATTTAGGTTTTTTTTGACATATTTCTGGAAAAGAAGATGCTGGAGCCTTTAGAAATTGTATGTTTGATTTTCTTTCCTTATTCCTTCCGTCTTTCCTTCCTTCTTTCTTTCCTTCCTTCCTTCTTTCCTTCCTTCTTTCTTTCCTTCCTTCCTTCCTTCCTTTATTCTTTCTTTCCTTCTGTCTTTTAATTTCTTTCTTTCTTTCTTTCTTTTTTCTTTCTTTTGTGAGGAACTGCCATACTGTTTTCCACATTGATGCATCATTTTACATTCCTAATGCCTATTTTCATTTTCTACATTTTACAGCAGTTTCTAAGGGGTATGAAATGGTATCTCATTGTGGTTTTGAATGGAATATTCCTAGTGATTAGTGATGCTGAGCATTTTTTAAAGTACCATTAGGCCATTTGTCTTTCTTCTTTGTTTTTTTATGTTATAATTAATTTATTTAGTTACAAATATACTACTGCACTTTTCCCAAACCTCTTTTTTTAACTTAATTTAATTTTATTTGTGAACATACTGGACAGAGGAGTTACAATTACATGGGCAGGATAATGCATACATTTCTTTTTTTATTAATTAATTAATTTATTTTTTATTTGTGAACATACTGTACAGAGGGGTTACAATTACATGGGCAGGATAATGCGTACATTTCTTACCAAGCATTGCAGCCTCCTCCTTTGTTTACCCTTCACATCCCTTCCCAGCCTCCGCCCTCCCCAAATCCCAATCCTTGTCCTTCCCCCCCCTTTTCCCCCCACCCCCGCACCGACGTTGTAAAACTCGTTTTGGACATGACAACTTGTACTTCTCATTGTTGCAACAGGTCCACCTGTATCCTTAAACAACTGGTTTTTCCCCATCTCCTCCACAAGTTATACTGACATCAAATATAGTGAAAGCAGGGGTTATACTGTGGGGGAGGGACATACAAAGCAACAAAGAGATAATCGTATAAATGCGTTAGAAACACATGCACGAAAGAAAAAAAAACATTAAAATACATATCTAAGGGTTCATTGACCTGACATCACATTATCTGACCTTTTCCGCTTGACTCATACATCTACTAGATATTACAAATAAGGGAAACCATGGGACCTATGTTTCTTTGGGCCTGGCTTACTCCACTTACTATAATTTTTTCCTAGTTTTTCCATTTCCTAACAAATGGGGCAATGCCATTCTTTCTGATGGAGGCATAGAATTCCATTGTGTATATATACCACATTTTCTTGATCCATTCATCTACTGAGGGGCATCTGGGTTGGTTCCATATCTTAGCTATGGTTAATAATGCTGCAATAAACATTGTTGTGCTGGTAGCTTTAGTGTGGTCTTGTTTGTAAACATTTGGGTAAATGCCCAAAAGTGGGATTGCTGGGTCATAGGGGAGTTCTATGTGAAGTCTTTTGAGGAACCTCCATATTGCTTTCCAAAGTGGTTGAACAAGTTTGCATACCCACCAACAATGGAGTAAGGTTCCTTTCTGCCCACATCACCTCCAGCATCTGTTGTTGTTAGAGTTCTTGATTTTTGCCGTTCTAACTGGAGTGAGGTGATATCTGAATGTTGTTTTGATTTGCATTTCTTTTATATGGCTAGGGATGTAGAACATTTCTTCATGTGTCTATTGGCCATCCTTCTTTCTTCTTCAGAGAAGTTTCTCTTTAAGTCTTTCGCCCACTTATTTATTGGGCAGTTGTTTCTTTGAGGATTTGTTGTTGGGGGGTTTAATTTTTTGAGTTCCAAGTATATTTTAGATATGAGACCCTTGTCCGTTGTATGGCTAGTAAAGATCTTCTCCCAATCCGTGGGCTTTCTATTGATCTTGCTAGCTATGTCATTTGCCCTGCAGAAGCTCTGCAACTTTATGCAATCCCATTTGTCCAACCTTTCTTTGATTTGTTGTGTTTCCGGGTCTCTATTCAGAAAGTTTCGGCCTGCGCCAAGGAGACCTAGGGTTTCTCCTATTCCATCCTGTAATGTTTTCAGAGTGTCTGCTTTGAGTTCAAGGTCTTTGATCCATTTGGAGTTGATTCTGGTGCAGGGTGATATATAAGGATCTAGCTTTAGTTTTCTACATGTAGTTAACCAATTTTACCAGCACCATTTACTGAAAAGGCTGTCTTTCTTCCATTCTATTGTTTTAGCTCCCTTATCGAAGATTAGATGGCTATAGGTCTGTAGGTTCATTTCTGGGTTCTCAATTCTATCCCATTGGTCCTGAGGTCTGTTCTTATGCCAATACCAAGCTGTTTTGATTACTATGGCTTTATAGTAGAGTTTGAAATTTGGTATTGATATTCCTCCAGCAGTGTTCTTTCCGTTGAGGAGCGTTTTTGCTATCTGGGGTCTTGTATTGTTCCATATGAATTTTTGGATTGCCTCACTATTTCCTTGAAGAATGAGGTTGGAATTTTGATAGGGATTGCGTTGAATTTGTAGATAGCCTTGGGAAGTATTGCCATTTTCACGATGTTAATCTTTCCAATCCAGGACCATGGGAGGTTTTGCCATTTTTTAAGTTCTGTGTTGATTTCCTTTTTTAAGATTTTAAAGTTTTCATCATAGATGTCTTTCACTTTTTTTGGGGGGGGGTCCGGTGGTGGGGCCTGAACTCTGGGCCTGGGCGCTGTCCCTCAGTTCTTCAGCTCAAGGCTAGCGCTCTACCACTTGAGCCACAGCACCACTTCCGGCTTTTTACTTTTTGCTTATGTGGTGCTGAGGAATCGAGCCCAGCGCCTCATGCATGCAAGGCAAGCACTCTACCACTGAGCCACCTTTCCAGCCCATACAATGCTGAGAATTAAGACTCAGAATTTCATCCACAAATACAAGGGTTGGTGCTTTCTTTCTTTCTTTCTTTCTTTTTTTGCTGGTCCTGGAGCTTGAACTCGTGGCCTGGGCACTGTCCTTGAGCCTCTCTGTGCTCAAAGCTAGCCCAGTGCCACTTCTGGCTTTTTCTGTTTGTGTGGTACTGAGGAATCGAACCCAGGGCTTCATGCATGCTAGGCAAGGACTCTACCACTAAGCCACATTCCCAGGCCCTGATTCTGTCTTTGAAATCTTGTGAATAGGCCACTATGAATATGAGTGTGCAAATATGACCTTAAATTCCTGCATCCGGTTTATTCACTTATTTAGGTTTTTTTTGACATATTTCTGGAAAAGAAGATGCTGGATCCTTTAGCACTTGTATGTTTGATTTTCTTTCCTTCTTCCTAGTTTCCTTCCTTCCTTCTTTCCTTCCTTCCTTTCTTCCTTCTTTCTTTTTTCTCTTTCTTCCTTTCTTTCTTACATTCTTTCTTTCTTTCTTTCTTTTGTGAGGAACTACCATACTGTTTTCCACATTGATGCATCATTTTACATTCCTAATGCCTATTTTCATTTTCTACTTTTTACAGCAGTTTCTAAGGGGTATGAAATGGTATCTCATTGTGGTTTTGAATGGAATATTCCTAGTGATTAGTGATGCTGAGCATTTTTTAAAGTACCATTAGGCCATTTGTCTTTCTTCTTTGTTTTTTTATGTTATAATTAATTTATTTAGCTACACAATATACTACTGCCCTTACCCAAACCTCTTTTTTTAATTTAATTTAATTTTATTTGTGAACATACTGTACAGAGGAGTTACAATTACATGGGCAGGATACTGCGTACATTTCTTACCAAGCATTGCAGCCTCCTCCTTTGTTTACCCTTCACATCCCTTCCCAGCCTCCGCCCTCCCCAAATCCCAATCCTTGTCCTTCCCCCCCTTTTCCCCCCACCCCCGCACCGACGTTGTAAAGCTCGTTTTGGACATGACAACTTGTACTTCTCATTGTTGCAACAGGTCCACCTGTATCCTTAAACAACTGGTTTTTCCCCATCTCCTCCACAAGTTATACTGACATCAAATATAGTGAAAGCAGGGGTTATACTGTGGGGGAGGGACATACAAAGCAACAAAGAGATAATCGTATAAATGCGTTAGAAACACATGCACGAAAGAAAAAAAAACATTAAAATACATATCTAAGGGTTCATTGACCTGACATCACATTATCTGACCTTTTCCGCTTGACTCATACATCTACTAGATATTACAAATAAGGGAAACCATGGGACCTATGTTTCTTTGGGCCTGGCTTACTCCACTTACTATAATTTTTTCCTAGTTTTTCCATTTCCTAACAAATGGGGCAATGCCATTCTTTCTGATGGAGGCATAGAATTCCATTGTGTATATATACCACATTTTCTTGATCCATTCATCTACTGAGGGGCATCTGGGTTGGTTCCATATCTTAGCTATGGTTAATAATGCTGCAATAAACATTGTTGTGCTGGTAGCTTTAGTGTGGTCTTGTTTGTAAACATTTGGGTAAATGCCCAAAAGTGGGATTGCTGGGTCATAGGGGAGTTCTATGTGAAGTCTTTTGAGGAACCTCCATATTGCTTTCCAAAGTGGTTGAACAAGTTTGCATACCCACCAACAATGGAGTAAGGTTCCTTTCTGCCCACATCACCTCCAGCATCTGTTGTTGTTAGAGTTCTTGATTTTTGCCGTTCTAAGTGGAGTGAGGTGATATCTGAATGTTGTTTTGATTTGCATTTCTTTTATATGGCTAGGGATGTAGACCATTTCTTCATGAGTCTATTGGCCATCCTTCTTTCTTCTTCAGAGAAGTTTCTCTTTAAGTCTTTCGCCCACTTATTTATTGGGCAGTTGTTTCTTTGAGGATTTGTTGTTGGGGGGTTTAATTTTTTGAGTTCCAAGTATATTTTAGATATGAGACCCTTGTCCGTTGTATGGCTAGTAAAGATCTTCTCCCAATCCGTGGGCTTTCTATTGATCTTGCTAGCTATGTCATTTGCCCTGCAGAAGCTCTGCAACTTTATGCAATCCCATTTGTCCAACCTTTCTTTGATTTGTTGTGTTTCCGGGTCTCTATTCAGAAAGTTTCGGCTTGCGCCAAGGAGACCTAGGGTTTCTCCTATTCCATCCTGTAATGTTTTCAGAGTGTCTGCTTTGAGTTCAAGGTCTTTGATCCATTTGGAGTTGATTCTGGTGCAGGGTGATATATAAGGATCTAGCTTTAGTTTTCTACATGTAGTTAACCAATTTTACCAGCACCATTTACTGAAAAGGCTGTCTTTCTTCCATTCTATTGTTTTAGCTCCCTTATCGAAGATTAGATGGCTATAGGTCTGTAGGTTCATTTCTGGGTTCTCAATTCTATCCCATTGGTCCTGAGGTCTGTTCTTATGCCAATACCAAGCTGTTTTGATTACTATGGCTTTATAGTAGAGTTTGAAATTTGGTATTGAAATTCCTCCAGCAGTGTTCTTTCTGTTGAGGAGCGTTTTTGCTATCTGGGGTCTTGTATTGTTCCATATGAATTTTTGGATTGCCTCTTCTATTTCCTTGAAGAATGAGGCTGGAATTTTGATAGGGATTGCGTTGAATTTGTAGATAGCCTTGGGAAGTATTGCCATTTTCACGATGTTAATCTTTCCAATCCAGGAGCATGGGAGGTTTTGCCATTTTTTAAGTTCTGTGTTGATTTCCTTTTTTAAGATTTTAAAGTTTTCATCATAGAGGTCTTTCACTTTTTTTGGGGGGTTGGTTCCGGTGGTGGGGCCTGAACTCTGGGGCTGGGCGCTGTCCCTCAGTTCTTCAGCTCAAGGCTAGCGCTCTACCACTTGCGCCACAGCGCCCCTTCCGGCTTTTTACTTTTTGTTTATGTGGTGCTGAGGAATCGAGCCCAGCGCCTCATGCATGCAAGGCAAGCACTCTACCACTGAGCCACCTTTCCAGCCCATACAATGCTGAGAATTAAGACTCAGAATTTCATCCACAAATACAAGGGTTGGTTCTTTCTTTCTTTCTTTCTTTCTTTCTTTCTTTCTTTCTTTCTTTCTTTCTTTCTTTCTTTCTTTCTTTCTTTCTTTCTTTTTTTGCTGGTCCTGGAGCTTGAACTCGTGGCCTGGGCACTGTCCTTGAGCCTCTCTGTGCTCAAAGCTAGCCCAGTGCCACTTCTGGCTTTTTCTTTTTATGTGGTACTGAGGAATCGAACCCAGGGCTTCATGCATGATAGGCAAGGACTCTACCACCAAGCCACATTCCCAGGCCCTGATTCTGTCTTTGAAATCTTGTGAATAGGCCACTATGAATATGAGTGTGCAAATATGACCTTAAATTCCTGCATCCGGTTTATTCACTTATTTAGGTTTTTTTTTGACATATTTCTGGAAAAGAAGATGCTGGATACTTTAGCACTTGTATGTTTGATTTTCTTTCCTTCTTCCTTCCTTCTTTCCTTCCTTCCTTTCTTCCTTCTTTCTTTTCTTTCTTTCTTTCTCCTTTCTTTCTTTCTGTCCGTCTTTCTTTCTTTCTTTCTGTCTGTCTGTCTTTCTTTCTTTCTTTTGTGAGGAACTACCATACTGTTTTCCACATTGATGCATCATTTTACATTCCTAATGCCTATTTTCATATTCTACTTTTTACAGAAGTTCCTAAGGGGTATGAAATTGTATCTCATTGTGGTGATTAGTGATGCTGAGCATTTTTTAAAGTATCATTAGGCCATTTGTCTCTCTTCTTTGTTTTTTTTATGTTATAATTAATTTATTTAGGTACACAATATACTACTGCCCTTACCCAAACCTCTTTTTTTAATTTAATTTTATTTTATTTGTGAACATACTGTACAGAGGAGTTACAATTACATGGGCAGGATACTGCGTACATTTCTTACCAAGCATTGCAGCCTCCTCCTTTGTTTACCCTTCACATCCCTTCCCAGCCTCCGCCCTCCCCAAATCCCAATCCTTGTCCTTCCCCCCCTTTCCCCCCCACCCCCGCACCGACGTTGTAAAGCTCGTTTTGGACATGACAACTTGTACTTCTCATTGTTGCAACAGGTCCACCTGTATCCTTAAACAACTGGTTTTTCCCCATCTCCTCCACAAGTTATACTGACATCAAATATAGTGAAAGCAGGGGTTATACTGTGGGGGAGGGACATACAAAGCAAAAAGGAGATAATCGTATAAATGCGTTAGAAACACATGCACGAAAGAAAAAAAACATTAAAATACATATCTAAGGGTTCATTTACCTGACATCACATTATCTGACCTTTTCCGCTTGACTCATACATCTACTAGATATTACAAATAAGGGAAACTATGGGACCTAGGTTTCTTTGGGCCTGGCTTACTCCACTTACTATAATTTTTTCCTAGTTTTTCCATTTCCTAACAAATGGGGCAATGCCATTCTTTCTGATGGAGGCATAGAATTCCATTGTGTATATATACCACATTTTCTTGATCCATTCATCTACTGAGGGGCATCTGGGTTGGTTCCATATCTTAGCTATGGTTAATAATGCTGCAATAAACATTGTTGTGCTGGTAGCTTTAGTGTGGTCTTGTATATGTAAACATTTGGGTAAATGCCCAAAAGTGGGATTGCTGGGTCATAG
>NW_012289239.1:0-1246 GCF_000151885.1 Dipodomys ordii | reverse complement strand
GAGGAATCAAACCCAGGGCATCAAGCATGCAAGGCAAGCACTTTACCACTGAGCCACCTTCCCAGCCCTCATATATTTTTTAAACTTACTAGCTAGCCCAAGCTGCTGCCTGGACTCACTATGTGCCCCAGGTTGGCTTGAACTCACAATCTTCTTGCCTAAGCCTCCTAGGCCTAGCAGTAACTTGGCCATACTCCAGTTAGACCCCAGCAAGGGAAAGCCTCCTGACAATACCAATACCAGAGAATTCGGAGGCCCCGTTGGTCTCTGTGTGATGTGTGTGATGGAGCGCAAGCAACTAGTTATCTCTGACCTCAGTGTTCTCCAATTAATCTAAATAGTGATGCCACCACGCTCAGCTTTCTTTTTAGGCTTGTTTTTAGTACTGTTTTATATTTTAAGATCTGTTTTCAGAGGTGTATAATGACTTAAGTAAAACAACATCTGGGAATTGCTAATAGAGCAGACAAGAGAGATGTGTGTAGAGGGATTGTATGTATGTTCCTGCGTATATGTATGCCAGTCCTAAGGCTTAAACTCAGGGTCTGGATGCTACCCTGAGCTTTTGTGTTCTATTACTTGAGCTAGTGTTCTATTACTTACAGCTCCAGTTCTGACTCTTTGGTGGTTAAGTAAAGATAAGAGTCTCATAGACTTTCCTGCCAGAGCTGGCTTTGAACTTTGATCTTCAGATCTTAGCCTCCTGAGTAGCTAGGTTTACATGTGTGAGAGCCACTGGTGCCCAGAATATAGTGGAATTTTTACAAATGTAAATTGTTATTATAAAGATGATGTACAGACAGGTTATAGTTATATAAAGAGTACATTTCTTTTTTTGTTTTCTTTTTTGGTCAGGTCGTGAGGCCTGAACTCTGGGCCTGGGCGCTGTCCCTCAGCTCTTCAGATCAAGGCTAGCACTCTACCACTTGAGCCACAGCACCACTTCCAGCTTTTTTCTTTTTGCTTATGTGGTGCTGAGGAATTGAACCCAGGGCCTCATGCATGCAAGGCAAGCGCTCTACCACTGAGCCACCTTCCCAGCCCAAGAGTACATTTCTTTTTTTTTCCGGTCGTGGGGCCTGAACTCTGGGCCTGGGCGCTGTCCCTCAGCTCTTCAGCTCAAGGCTAGCGCTCTACCACTTGAGCCACAGCGCCACTTGCGGCTTTTTTCTTTTTGCTTATGTGGTGCTGAGGAATCGAACCCAGGGCCTCAGGCATGCAAGGCAAGCGCTCTACCACTGAGCCA
>NW_012289238.1:0-16203 GCF_000151885.1 Dipodomys ordii | reverse complement strand
GGGACACAGCGGGGACACAGTGGCACACAGCGGGGGACACATCGGGCCACAGCAGGGGACACAGCGGGCGACAGCGGGGACACACTGGCGGACAGCGGAACAAAGCGGGGCACACAGTGGCTGACACAGCGGGTGACACAGCGGGACACAGCGGTGTACACAATGGAACACAGCAAGGACACAGCGGGACACAGCAGCCCACAGCGGGACTCAGCAGGTGACACAGCGGGGGACACAGCCGGTGACACAGCGGGACACAGCAGGACACAGCGGGGACACAGCGGGGACACAGCGGGGGACACAGAGGCCGACAAAGCAGGACACAGCGGGACACAGCGGGAAACAGCAGGACACAGCGGGGGACACACCGGGACACAGCGGGGGTCACAGCGAGGACACAGCGGGACACAGGAGGACACAGCGGGGACACAGCGGGGACACAGTGGAGGACACAGTGAGACAGATCGGGGTATACAGCGAGGACACATTGGGGACATAGGGGGAAACTGCGGAACACAGTGGAACACAGCGGGGAAACAGAGGGTCATAGCAGTTACACAAGGAAGACACACCAGGGACACAGCGGGACACAGCGGAGGACACAACGGGGACACAGCAGGACACAGCGGGACCCAGCGGGGACACAGCGGGACACAGTGGGGACACAGCGGGACACAGCAGGACACAGCAGGGGACACAGCAGGACACTGCTTGGTACACAGCAGGACACAGCGGTACACAAAGGGACACAGCAGGGACACAGCGGGGGACACAGCGGGACACAAAGGGGGACACAGCGTTACACAGCGGGGACACAGCGGGACACAGAGGGGACACAGCAGGGGACACAGCAGGACACAGAGTGGAACAAAGGAGGCACACAGCGGGACACAGTGGGACACAGCGGGGTACACAGCGGGACACAGCGGGGACACAGCGGGGGACACAAAGGGGGACACAGCATTATACAGCGGGGACACAGTGGGACACAGCGGGGACACAGCAGGGGACACAGCAGGACACAGAGGGGAACAAAGGGGTCACACAGCGGGACACAGCGGGGGACCCAGAGGGACAAAGCGGGACACAGTGGGGACAGAGTGGGTCACAGCGGGACCAAGAGGGGACACAGCGGGGACACAGCGGGACACAGCGGGGGACAAAGCGGGACACACCGGGATACAGCGGGACACAGCGGGGGACACAGCCGGGGACACAGAGTCGCACACAGCGGGAGAGAGTGGAACACAGCATGGACACAGCGGGGACACAGCGGGACATCGCGGGGACAAA
Organism: Dipodomys ordii; assembly: GCF_000151885.1. Lineage (NCBI taxonomy): Eukaryota > Metazoa > Chordata > Mammalia > Rodentia > Heteromyidae > Dipodomys > Dipodomys ordii. Next base: position 14,910 of record NW_012289238.1, on the reverse strand, counting down.
GCGAGGACAGAGCGTTTCACAGAGGTACACAGCGAGGGACACAGCGGGGAACTTTGGGGACAAACCGGGGAACAACGGGGACACAGCGGGACACAGCTGGGACACAGCGGGGACACAGCGGGACACAGCTGGGACACAGCGGGGACACAGCGCCACACAGCAGGGGAGACATCGGGACACAGCTGGGTACACAGCGGGGGACAGCGGGTACACACAGGCGGACAGCAGAACAAAGCGGGGGACACAGTGGCTGACACAGCGGGTGACACAGCGGGACACAGCGGGGTACACAGTGCCACACAGCGAGGACACAGCGGGACACAGCAGCACACAGCGGGGACTCAGAAGGTGACACAGCGGGGGACACAGCGGGTGACACAGCGGGACACAGCGGGACACAGTGGGGACACAGTGGGACACATCGGGGGACACAGAGGCCGACAAAGCAGGACACAGCGGAACACAGCGCGGGTCACAGCGAGGACACAACTGAACACAGTAGGACACAGCGGGGACACAGCGGGGACACAGTGGGGGACACAGTGGGACAGATCGGGGTATACAGCGAGGACACAGAGGGGACATAGGGGGACACTGCGGAACACAGTGGTACACAGCGGGGAAACAAAGGGACATACCAGTTACACAACGAGGACACACCAGGGACACAGCGGGACACAGCGGGGACACAGCGGGGACACAGCGGGACACAGCGGGGGACACAGCGGGGACACAGCGGGACACAGTGTGGACACAGCGGGACACAGCGGGACACATCGGGGGACACAGCAGGACACTGCAGGGTACACAGTGGGACACAGCGGGACACAAAGGGACACAGCAGTGACACAGCGGGGGACACAGTGGGATACAGCGGGACACAGCGGGGGACAAAGCGGGACACACCGGGACACAGCAGGACACAGCAGTGGAAACAGCGGGGGACACAGCGGGACACAACTGGGGACACAGCGGGACACAGAGATGACACAGCGGGACACAGCGGGGGATACAGCGGGGGACAGCGGTGATACACCGGCGGACAGCAGGGACACAGCGGGACACAGCGGGACACAGTGGGGGACACAGCGGGACACAGTGGGGGACACAGCGGGGGACACAGCGGGACACAGCGGGGGACACAGTGGAACACAGCGAGGACACAGCGGGACACAGCAGGACACAGCGAGGACACAGGGGGACACAGCGGGGTACACAGGCCGACAAAGCAGGATACAGCGGGACACAGTGGGAAACAGCAGGACACAGCGAGGACACAGCGGGACACAGGAGGACACAGCGGGGACACAGCGGGGACACAGCGGGGGACACAGTGGAACCCAGCAGGGACACAGCGGGGACACAGCGGGGAAATGTGGGGACAATGCGGGACACAATGAAACACAGCGGGGACACAGAGGGACATAGCAGTTACACAGCGAGGACACACCAGAGACACAGCGGGACACAGCGGGGACACAGCGAGACACAGCGGGACCCAGCGGGGACACAGGAGGGACACAGCGGGACACAGCGGGGGACACAGAGGCGGACACAGCAGAACACAGCGGGACACAGCGCGACACAGCGGAACACAGCGGGGACACAGAGAAGAAACAGTGGGACACAGCGGGGAACACAGCGGGGGACACAGCGGGACACAGCGGGACACAGCGGGGCACACAGCATGGACACAGCATGTCACAGCGGGGAAATAGTGAGGGACACAGCGGGGGAAACAGCGGCATACAGAAGGACACAGCGAGGACACAGCGGGACACAGGAGGACACAGCGGGGACACAGCGGGGACACAGCGGGGGACACAGTGGAACCCAGCAGGGACACAGCGGGGACACAGCGGGGACACAGCGGGGGACACAGCAGGGGACACAGCAGGGGACAGCGGGGACACAGAGGGACACAGCAGGACACAGCGGGGACACAGCAAGGACACAACGGGACACAGCGGGACACAGCGGGGGACACAGCAGGGGACACAGTGGGACACAGCGGGGGACAGAGCGGGACACAGCGGGACAAAGCAGAGACAAAGCGGGGGACAAAGCGGGGACACAGCGGGACAGAGCGGGACAAAACGGGACACAGCTGGACACAGTGGGGACGCAGCAGGGGACACAGCGGGGGACAGCGGGGACACAGCCAGACAGCAGGACACAGCGGGAAACAGCGGGGACGCAGTGAGGACACAGCGGGACACAGTGGGCACAGAGGGGACACAGCGGGGTACAGCAGAGAGACACAGCGGGGACACAGTGGGTACACAGCGGAACACAGTGGGGGACAGCAGGGAGACACAACAGGGACACAGAGGTACACAGCGGGACACAGGGGGTACACAGCAGGACACAGCGGGACACAGCGGGGGACACAGCGGGACAAAGCGGGACACAGTGTGGACAGAGTGGGACACAGCGGGGACACAGCGGGGACACAGCGGGGACACAGCGGGACACACCGGGGACACAGCGGGGACACAGCGGGACACAGCGGAAACACAGCAGGGACACACCGGGACACAGAGAGGACACAGCGGGAAACAGCGGGGAATACAGGGTGGACAGCGGTGACACACCGGCGGACAGCGGGGACACAGTGGGGGACACAGAGGGGGACACAGCGAGGACACAGCGGGGACATGGGGGACACTGCGGGACACAGTGGAACACAGCGGGGACACAGAGGGACATAGCAGTTACACAGCGAGGACACACCAGAGACACAACGGGACACAGCGGGGACACAGTGAGGACACAGCGAGACACAGCGGGACCCAGCGGGGACACAGGAGGGACACAGCGGGACACAGCGGGGGACACAGAGGCGGACACAGCAGAACACAGCGGGACACAGCGCGACACAGCGGGACACAGCGGGGACACAGAGAGGACACAGTGGGACACAGCGGGGAACACAGCAGGGGACACAGCGGGACACAGCGGGACACAGCGGGGGACACAGCATGGACACAGCAAGTCACAGCGGGGAAATAGTGGGGGACACAGCGGGGGAAACAGCGGGATACAGAAGGACACAGCGGGACACAGGAGGACACAGCGGGGACACAGCGGGGAAACAGCGGGGGACACAGTGGGACACAGCAGGGACACAGAGGGACTTAGCGGTTACACAGTGAGGACACACCAGGGACACAGCGGGACACAGCGGGGACACAGCGGGACAGAGCGGGACCTAGCGGGGACACAGCGGGGACACAGCGGGGACACAGCGGGGGACACAGCGGGGGACACATCAGGGGACACAGCGGGGGACAGCGGGGACACAGAGGGACACAGCAGGACACAGCGGGGACACAGCAAGTACACAACGGGACACAGCGGGACACAGCGGGACACAGTGGGGACAAAGCGGGAGACAAAGCGGGGACACAGCGGGACAGAGCGGGACAAAACGGGACACAGCTGGACACAGCGGGGACACAGCAGGGGACACAGCAGGGGACAGCGGGGACACAGCCAGACAGCAGGACACAGCGGGAAACAGCGGGGACACAGCGAGGACACAGCGGAACACAGTGGGACACAGAGGGGACACAGCGGGTTACAGCAGGGAGACACAGCGGGGACACAGCGGGGACACAGAGGAACACAGTGGGGACACAGTGGGGGACAGCAGGGAGACACAACAGTGACACAGAGGTACACAGCGGGACACAGGTTGTACACAGCAGCACACAGCGGGACACAGCGGGGGACACAGTGGGACAAAGCGGGACACAGTGTGGACAGAATGGGACACAGAGGGGACACAGCGGGGACACAGCGGGGACACAGCAGGGACACAGCGGGACACACCGGGGACACAGCGGGGACACAGAGGACACAGCAGCGACACAGCGGAATACAGCGGGGGACACAGCGGTACACAGCGAGGGACACAGTGGGGGACAGTGGGGACAAACGGGGAACAACGGGGACACAGCGGGACACAGCTGGGACACAGCGAGGACACAGGGGGACACAGCTAGTACACAGCGGGACACAGCCGGACACAGCAGGACACAGAGGGGAACACAGCGGGGGACACAGCGGGACAGAGCGGGACACGGCGGGGTACACAGTGGGACACATCGGGGATACAGCAAGGACACAGCGGGACACAGCGGGGGACAGAGCAGGATATAGCGGGGGACACAGCGGGACACAGCGGGGACACAGCGGGACACAGCGGGGAACACAGCGGGATATAGCAGGGGACACAACGAGGACAAAGCGGGACACAGCAGGGGACACAGCAAGGACACAGCGGGACACAGCGGGACACAGCGGGGGACACAGCAGGGGACACAGCACGACACAGCAGCGACACAGCGGAATACAGCGGGGGACACAGCAGTACACAGCGAGGGACACAGTGGGGGACAGTGGGGACAAACCGGGGAACATCGGGGACACAGCGGGACACAGCTGGGACACAGCGAGGACACAGCGGGACACAGCGGGGACACAGCTAGTACACAGCGAGACACAGCCGGACACAGCAGGGCACAGAGGGGAACACAGCGGGGGACACAGCGGGACAGAGCGGGACACGGCGGGGTACACAGTGGGACACATCGGGGATACAGCAGGGACACAGCGGGACACAGCGGGGGACAGAGCAGGATATAGCGGGGGACACAGCGGGACACAGCGGGGACACAGCGGGACAGAGCGGGGAACACAGCGGGATATAGCAGGGGACACAACGAGGACAAAGCGGGACACAGCAGGGGACACAGCAGGGGACACAGCAGGACACAGGGGGACACAGCGGGACACAGCGGGGACACAGTGGGGGACACAGCGGGACACAAAGGGGGACCCAGCTTTACACAGCGGGGACACAGCGGGACACAGCGGGGACACAGCGGGACACAGCGGGGACACAGCAGGGGACACAGCAGGACACAGAGGGGAACAAAGGGGGCACATAGCGGGACCCAGCGGGGGACACAGCGGGATAAAGCGGGACAGAGCGGGACACAGCGAGAACACAATGGGACACAGCAGGACACAGCGGGGGACACAGCAGGGGACACAGCGGGACACAGCGGGGGTCACAGCGGGACACAGCGGTAAACAGAGGGGACAAAGCAGGGGACAAAGTGGGGACACAGCGGGACACAACTGGACAAAAGGGACACAGCTGGACACAGCGGAGACACAGCAAGGACACGGCGGGACACAGCAGGGAAACAGTGAGACACAGCGAGGACACAGCGGGACACAGCGTGGGATACAGCGGGGGACAGCGGTGACACAACGGCGGACAGAGGGGACACATCGGGATACAGCGGGGGACACAGCGGGACACAGTGTGGGACACAGCGGGGGCACAGCGGGACACAGCTGGGGACACTGGGAGGACACAGCGGGACACAGCGGGGAAACAGCGGGGGACACAGTGGGACACTGCCTGGACACAGAGGGCCTTAGCGGTTACACAGTGAGGACACACCAGGGACCCAGCGGGACCCAGCGGGGACCCAGCAGGGACACAGCGGGACCCAGCGGGACCCAGCGGGGACACAGCGGGGACACAGCGGCACACAGCGGGGGACACAGCAGGGGACACAGCAGGGGACAGTGGGGACACAGAAGGACACAGCAGGACACAGCGGGGACACAGCAAGGACACAACGGGACACAGCGGGACACAACGGGGGACACAGCAGGGGACACAGCGGGACACAGCGGAGGACACAGTGGGACACAGCGGGATACAGCGGGGACAAAGCGGGGGACAAAGCAGGGACACAGCGGGACAGAGCGGGACAAAACGGGACACAGCTGGACACAGCGAGGACACAGCAGGGGACCGCGGGGGAAAGCGGGGACACAGCCGGACACAGCAGGACACAGCGATAAAAAGCGGGGACACAGCGAGGACACAGCGGGACACAGCGGGACACAGAGGGGACACAGCGGGGACAGCAGGGAGACACAGCAGGGAAACAGCGGGGACACAGCGGAACACAGTGGGGACACAGCGGGGGACAGCAGGGAGACACAGCGGGGATACAGTGGGGACACATCGGTACAGAGCGGGGACAGAGCGGGGACACAGTGTGGGACACAGCGAGGACACAGCGATACACAGAGAGGACACAGAGTGACACATGGGGACACAGCGGGACACAGCGGGGCACACAGAGAGGACACAGCGGGACACAAATGTGGACACAGCAAGGACACAGCGGGACACAGCGGGAAAGAGCGGGACACAGCGGGGGACACAGCCGAGTACACAGCGGGACACAGCGGGGGACACAGCAGGGACACATCGGGTCAGAGCGGGGACACAGTGGGGGACACAGCAAGGTCACAGCGGGACACAGAGGGATACACAGAGAGGACACAGCATGACACAAGGGGACCCAGCGGGGGACCCAGCGAGGACACAGCGGGACACAAATGGGGACACAGCAAGGACAGAGCAGGACATAGCGTGAAAGAGCGGGAGACAGAGGTGCACAGCGAGGGACACAACGGGGGACAGTGGGGACAAACCGGGAAATAACGGGGACACAGCGGGACACAGCTGGGACACAGCGAGGACACAGGGGGACACAGCAAGGACACAGCGGGACACAGCGGGACACAGCGGAGGACACAGCAGGGGACACAGCAGGACACAGGGGGACACAGCGGGACACAGCGGGGACACAGCGTGGGACACAGCGGGACACAAAGGGGGACACATTGGGGACAGAGTGGGACACAGCGGGGACAGAGCAGGGTACACAGCGGGGATACAGCGGGACACAACGGGGACACAGTGGGGACACAGCAGGACACAGCAGCGACACAGAGGAACACAGCGGGGGACACAGCGGGACACAGCCTGGGATAGAGCGGGACAGAGCAGGACACTGCGGGGTACACAGCGGGACACAGCGGGACACAAAGGGACACAGCAGGGACACAGTGGGGGACACAGCGGGACACAAAGGGGAACACAGCGTTACACAGCGGGGACACAGAGGGACACAGCGGGGACACAGCAGGGGACACAGCAGGACACAGAGGGGAACAAAGGGGGCACACAGCGGGACACAGTGGGACACAGCGGGGTACACAGCGGGACACAGCGGGGACACAGCAGGGGCACAGTGGGAAACAGCGGGACACAGCGGGGGACAAACGGGACACACCCGGATACTGCGGGACACAGCGGGGGACACAGCAGGGGACAGAGCCGCACACAGCGGGAGAGAGTGGAACACAGCAGGGACAGAGCGGGGACACAGCGGGGGACCCAGCGAGGACACAGCGTGACTCATGGGGACACAGCGGGACACAGCGGGGGACCCAGCGAGGACACAGCGGGACACAGAAAGGACACAGCGGGACACAGTGGGAAAGAGCGGGACACAGCAGGGGACACAGCCGGGGACACAGCGGGACACAGTGTGGACACAGCGGGACACAGTGGGACACAGCAGGGGACACAGCGGGGACACAGCGGGACACAGTGTGGACACAGCGGGACACAGCATGACACATCGGGGGACACAGCAGGACACTGCTGGGTACACAGCGGGACACAGCGGGACACAAAGGGACACAGCAGGGACACAGCGGTGGACACAGTGGGACACAGCGTGGTACACAGCGGGACACAGCGGGGACACAGCAGGGGCACAGTGGGAAACAGCGGGACACAGCGGGGGACAAAGCGGGACACACCGGTACACAGCAGGACACAGCGGGGGAAACAGCGAGGGACACAGCGGGACACAGCTGGCGACACAGCGAGGACACAGCGGGACACAGCGGGGGTCACAGCGGGGGACAGCGGGGAAACACATGCAGACAGCGGGGACACAACGGGACACAGCGGGGAACATCGGGGACACAGCCTGACACAGCAGGACACAGCAGGGACACAGCGGGGACACAGCGGTTCACAGCGGGGACACAGTGTGGGAAACAGCGAGGACACAGCGGGGACATAGGGTGACACTGCGGGACACAGTGGGACACAGCGGGGATACAGAGGGACATAGAGGTTACACAGCCAGGACACACCAGGGACACAGCGGAACACAGCGGGGACACAACGGGGACACAGCGGGACACAGCGGGAGACCGCGGGACACAGCGGGGACACAGCGAGGACTCAGCGGGACACAGCGCGACACAGCGGGGAACACAGTGGGGGACACAGCGTAACACAGCTGGGGACACTGCATGGACACAGCAGGTCACAGTGGGGAAATAGTGGGGGACACAGCGGAGGAAACAGCGGGATACAGAAGGACACAGCGAGGACACAGCGGGACACAGGAGGACACAGCGGGGACACAGCTGGGACACAGCGGGGGACACAGTGGGACACAGCGGGGAAACAGAAGGACTCAACGGTTACACAGCAAGGACACACCAGGGACACAGAGGGACACAGCGGACACACAGCAGGGACAAGCGGGACAGAGAGAGGACACAGCGGGACACAGTAGGGGATACAGCGGGGGACAGCGGAGACACACCGGCGGACAGCGGGGACACAGCGGGACACAGCGGGGGACACAGCAGGACACAGTGGGGGACACAGCGAGGGACACAGCGGGACACAGCGGGGGACACAGTGGAACACAGTGAGGACACAGCGTGACACAGCAGGACACAGCGGGACACAGCGGGGTACACAGGCCGGCAAAGCAGGACACAGCAGGACACAGCGTGAAACAGCAGGACACAGCGGGGGACACACCGGGACACAGCGGGGGACACAGCGAGGACACAGCGGGGACATGGGGGGACACTGCCGGACACAGTGGAACACAGCAGGGACACAGAGGGACATAGCAGTTACACAGCGAGGACACACCAGAGACACAGCGGGACACAGCGGGGACACAGCGGGGACACAGCGATACACAGCGGGACCCAGCGGGGACACAGCAGGGACACAGCGGGACACAGCGGGGGACACAGAGGCGGACACAGCAGAACACAGCGGGACACAGCGCGACACAGCGGGACACAGCGGGGACACAGAGAGGACACAGTGGGACACAGCGGGGAACACAGCGGGGGACACAGCGGGGGACACAGCATGGACACAGCAAGTCACAGCGGGGAAATAGTGGGGGACACAGCAGGGGACACAGCGGGACACAGCAGGGACAAAGCGGGGGATAAAGCGGGGACACAGCGGGACAGAGCAGGACAAAACGGGACACAGCTGGACACAGTGGGGACACAGCAGGGGACACAGCGGGGGATAGCGAGGACACAACCAGACAGCAGGACAGAGCGGGAAACAGCGAGGACACAGCGAGGACACAGCAGGACACAGCGGGACACAGAGGGGACACAGTGGGCGACAGCAGGGAGACACAGCACGGACACAGCGGTACACAGCGGGACACAGGGGATACACAGCAGGACACAGCGGGACATAGCGGGGGACACAGCGGAACAACGCGGGACACAGTGTGGACAGAGTGGGACACAGCGGGGACACAGCGGGGACACTGCGGAGACACAGCGGGACACACCGGGGACACAGCCGGGGACACAGCGGTACACAGCGAGGGACACAGCGGGGGACAGTGGGGACAAACCAGGGAACAACGGGGACACAGCGGGACACAGCTGGGACACAGCGAGGACACAGCGGGACACAGTGGGGACACAGCCAGTACACAGCGGGACACAGCCGGACACAGCAAGACACAGAGGAGAACACAGCGGGGGACACAGCGGGACACAGCGGGACACAGCGGGGTACACAGTGGGACACATCGGGGATACAGCAGGGACACAGCGGGACACAGCGGGGGACAGAGCAGGATATAGCAGGGGACACAGCGGGATACAGCGGGGACACAGCGGGACAGAGCGGGGAACACAGGGGGATATAGCAGGGGACACAACGAGGACAAAGCGGGACACAGAAGGGGACACAGCAGGGGACACAGCAAGGACACAGCGGAACACAGCGGGACACAGCGGGGGACACAGCAGGTACACAGTGGGACACAGCGGGGACACAGCGGGACACAGCGGGGACACAGCAAGGGACACAGCAGGACACAGAGGGGAACAAAGGGGGCACATAGCGGGACCCAGCGGGGGACACAGCAGGATAAAGCAGGACACAGTGGGGACAGAGTGGGACACAGCGGGGACACAGCGGGGGACACAGCGGGGACACAGTGGGACACACCGGGGACACAGCGCGGACACAGCGGGACACAGCAGCGACACACCAGAACACAGCGGGGGACACAGCGTTACACAGCATGGGACAGAGCGGGACACAGCGTGGACACAGCGGTACACAGCGGGGACACAGCGGTGGACAGAGGGGACACACCGGTGGACAACGGGGCACAGCAGGACAGTGCGGGGGTCACAGTGGGAAACAGCGGAGACACAGGGGGACACAGGGGGCGACACAGAGGGACACAGCAGGACACAGCGTGACAGAGAGGGGACACAGCGGGGACACAGCGGGGACAAAGCGAGGGACACAGTGGGGGACAAAGCGGTAAACAGCAGGGGACACAGCGGGACTCAGCTGGGGACATATCAAAGGACACAGCGGGTGACACAGCGGGGAAAACAGCGGGAAACAGTGGGGGACACAGCGAGGACACAGCAGGACACAGCGGGAGACACAGCAGGACACAGCGGGGTACACAGAGGCAGACACAGCGGTACATATCGGGACACAGCGGGGACACAGCGGGACACAGCGGGGACACAGCAGGACACAGCGGGGACACAGCGGGGACACAGCGTGGACCCAGCGGGGGACACAGTGGGACACAGCGGGGACACAGAGGGACTCAGCGGTTACACAGCGAGGACACACCAGGGACACAGCGGGACACAGCGGAGACAAAGCGGGGACACAGTGAGACACAGCGAGGACACAGCGGGACACAGCGGAGGACACAGCGGGGGACAGCGGTGACACACCGGCGGACAGCGGGGACACAGCGGGACAAAGCAGGACACAGCAGGGGACACAGCAGGACTCAGCGGGGGACACAGCGGGGGACACAGCGGGACACAGCTGGGGACACAGCGAGGACACAGCGGGACACAGCAAGGGACACAGCGGGAGACAGCAGGGACACACATGCAGACAGCGGGGACACAACGGGACACAGCGGGGAACATCGGGGACACAGCTGGACACAGCGGGACACAACAGGGATACCGCAGGGACACAGCGGGTCACAGAGGGGACACAGTGTGGGACAAAGCGAGGACACAGCGGGGACATAGAGTGACACTGCGGGACACAGTGGGACAGAGCGGGGACACAGCGGGACACAGCGGGACACAGCGGGACACATCGGGCGACACAGCAGGACACTGCGGGGTACAAAGCGGGACACAGCGGGCCACAAAGGGACACAGCAGGGACACAGCGGGGGACACAGCGGGACACAAAGGGGAACACAGCGTTACACAGCGGGGACACAGAGGGACACAGCGGGGACACAGCAGGGGACACAGCAGGACACAGAGGGGAACAAAGGGGTCACACAGCGGGACACAGTGGGACACAGCGGGGTACACAGCGCGACAGAGCGGGGACACAGCAGGGGCACAATGGGAAACAGCGGGACACAGCTTGGGACACAAAGCCGCACACAGCAGTAGAGAGTAGAACACAGCAGGGACAGAGCGGGGACACAGCGGGGGACCCAGCGAAGACACAGCGGGACACAAATGGGGACACAGCAAGGACACAGCGGGACACAGCGGGAAAGAGCGGGACACAGCAGGGGACACAGCCTGGGACACAGCGGGACACAGCAGGGGACACAGCGGGGACACAGCGGGACACAGTGTGGACACAGTGGGACACAGCGGGACACATCGGGGGACAAAGCAGGACACTGCGGGGTACACAGCGGGACACAGCGGGACACAAAGGGACACAGCAGGGACACAGCGGGGGACAGCGGGGACACAACGGGACACAGCGGGGAACATCGGGGACACAGTTTGACACAGCAGGACACAGCAGGGACACAGCGGGGACACAGCGGTTCACAGCGGGGACACAGTGTGGGACACAGAGAGGACACAGCGGGGACATAGGGTGACACTGCGGGACACAGTGGGACACAGCGTGGATACAGAGGGACATAGAGGTTACACAGCCAGGATACACCAGGGACACAGCGGAACACAGCGGGGACACAATGGGGACACAGCGGGACACAGCGGGACACAGCGGGAGACCGCGGGACACAGCGGGGACACAGCGAGGACACAGCGGGACACAGCGCGACACAGCGGGGAACACAGCGGGACACACAGCGGAACACAACTGGGGACACAGCATGGACAGAGCGGGTCACAGTGGGGAAATAGTGGGGGACACAGCGGGGGACACAGCGGGATACAGAAGGACACAGCGAGTACACAGCGGGACACCGGAGGACACAGCGGGGACACAGCTGGGACACAGCGGGGGACACAGTGGGACACAGCTGGGACAAGAAAGACTCAGCGGTTACACAGCGAGGACACACCAGGGACACAGCGGGACACAGCGGACACACAGCAGGGACACAGCGGGACACAGAGAGGACACAGCGGGACACAGCGGGGGATACAGGGGGGACAGCGGTGACACACCGGCGAACAGCGAGGACACAGCGGGACACAGCGGGGGACACAGCGGGACACAGTGGGGGACACAGCGGGGGACACAGCGGGACACAGCGGGGGACACAGTGAAACACAGCGAGGACACAGCGGGGGACAGTGGGGACAAACCGGGGAACAACGGTGACACAGCGGGACACAGCTGGGACACAGCGAGGACACAGCGGGACACAGCGGGGACACAGATAGTACACAGCGGGACACAGCCGGACACAGCAGGACACAGAGGGGAACACAGCAGGGGACACAGCGGGACAGAGCCGGACATGGCGGGGTACACAGTGGGACACATCGGGGATACAGCAGGGACACAGCGGGACACAGCGGGGGACAGAGCAGGATATAGCGGGGGACACAGCGGGACACAGCGGGGACAGAGCGGGACAGAGCGGGGAACACAGCGGGATATAGCAGGGGACACAACGAGGACAAAGCAGGACACAGCAGGGGACACAGCAGGGGACACAGCAAGGACACAGCGGTACACAGCGGGACACAGCGGGGGACACAGCAGGGGACACAGCAGGACACAGGGGGACACAGCGGGACACAGCGGGGACACAGCAGGGGACACAGCGGGACACAAAGGGGGACCCAGCTTTACACAGCGGGGACACAGCGGGACACAGCGGGGACACAGCGGGACACAGCGGGGACACAGCAGGGGACACAGCACGACACAGAGGGGAACAAAGGGGGCACACAGCGGGACCCAGGGGAGACACAGCGGGACAAAGCGGGACACAGTGGGGACAGAGTGGGACACAGCGGGGACCCAGCGGGGGACACAGCGGGGACACAGCGGGGACACAGCGGGACACACCGGGGACACAGCGCGGACACAGCGGGACACAGCAGCGACACACCAGAACACAGCAGGGGACACAGCGTTACACAGCCTGGGACAGAGCGGGACACAGCGTGGACACAGCGGGACACAGCGGGGACACAGCGGGGGACAGAGGGGACACAACGGTGGACAACGGGGACACAGCAGGACAGTGCGGGGGTCACAGTGGGAAACAGCGGAGAAACAGGGGGACACAGGGGGCGACACAGAGTGACACAGCAGGACACAGCGGGACACAGCTGGGGACACAGCGAAGACACAGCGGGACACAGCGTGGGACATAGCGTGGGACAGCGGGAACACACATGCAGACAGCGGGGACACAATGGGATACAGCGGGTGACATCAGGGACACAGCGGGACAAAGTGGGACACAGCAGGGACACAGCAGTGACACAGAGGGTCACAACCTGGACACAGTGCGGGACACAGCGAGGACACAGCGGGACACAGAGGGATACACAGAGACGACACAGCGTGACACATGGGGACACAGCGGGACACAGCAGGGTACACAGAGAGGACACAGCAGGACACAAATGGGGACACAGCAAGGACACAGCGGGGACACAGCGGGACACAGCGGGGGACACAGGCCGACAAAGCAGGACACAGCGGGACACAGCGGGAAGCATCAGGACACAGCGGGGGACACACCAGGACACAGCGGTGGTCACAGCAAGAACTCAGCGGGACTCAGGAGGACACAGCGGGGAAACAGCGGGGACACAGCGGGGGACACAGCGATGACACAGCGGGGGACACAGCGAGGACACAGCGGGGACATGGGAGGATACTGCGGGACACAGTGGAACACAGCGGGGACACAGAGGGACATAGCAGTTACACAGCGAGGACACACCAGAGACACAGCGGGACACAGCGGGGACACAGCAGGGACACAGCGAGACACAGCGGGACCCAGCGTGGACACAGCGGGGACACAGCGGGACACAGCGGGGGACACAGAGGCGGACACAGCAGAACACAGCGGGACACAGCGCGACACAGCGGGACACAGCATGGACACAGAGAGGACACAGTGGGACACAGCGGGGAACACAGCGGGGGACACAGCGGGACACAGCGGGACACAGCGGGGGACAGAGCCTGGACACAGCAAGTCACAGCAGGGAAATAGTGGGGGACACAGCGGGGGACACAGCGGGATACAGAAGGACACAGCGAGGACACAGCGGGACACAGGAGGACACAGCGGGGACACAGTGGGGAAACAGCGGGGGACACAGTGGGACACAGCGGGGACACAGAGGGACTTAGCGGTTACACAGTGAGGACACACCAGGGACACAGCGGGACACAGCGGGGACACAGCGGGGACACAGCTGGACACAGCGGGACTCAGGGGGGACACAGCGGGGACCCAGCGTGAT
>NW_012289237.1:0-2569 GCF_000151885.1 Dipodomys ordii | reverse complement strand
AAATGAGATACATGAGTTTTATAGAAACCACATAGACTTCCTGCAACATAATCAAACCTTAGCCATCTTATTAATACCTTACACCTGAAAAAGAAGACTATCATAGCAAGAACATGTGGACTAGATTGTAAGAGGTCAAATCTTGAAGGGTGTGGAAAAACTGACATTCTACAAGAATGTGCTCTAAAGAACTCACATGCATCTGAGCCTTCTACAGAGAAAATTGAAGTATATTAAGGCAGCAACAAAGGAACAAATCCATTCAATTATATATTAAAATATCACCAAGAAAAAGAATGTAGAACATAGGTTAGGAAAACAAGGTATAGTGAATATCTCATTATAACTAAAGAAGGGAAGGCCTACCAATTAGTATGGCTGAATGGCTCACAGGTTGTCATAATCTCAATCATTTTACATACCACTGAAAAATCACTCTTGCTGAGATGCCTTGGAAATTTTCTTCTATGAGACCTTGCTTACTAACATGCTGTACAAATCTCAATTTAAGTAGGGATAGAAATAGGATAAAATCAGGATATATAGATAGAATAGGAGATAACTACTAACTTTAGCCTAATATTCAAATGTTCAAGCAAAGTAAATTAGTTCTGAAATGACGAGAAACTTGTGGGATGTGGGAAAAACTTTAATGTTGCCAGTATATGTCTAAAAACAGTATTTGGGAAAGACAAAATATGTTCATGCTAGGAATAAACTTAAGAAGTAAAGGCCCTCTATCATGAAAACTTTAAAATCCTGAAAAATGAAATTAAAACAGAACAAAGGAAGTGGAAAAACCTCCCATGCTCCCAGATTGGGAGGGTTAACATCATGAAAATGGCAATACTGCCAAAGGCTATCTACAAAATCAAATGCAAAACCCATCAATATCCCAATCTTATTCTTCAAGGAAATAGAAAAAGCAATCCAAAAAGTCATGTGGAACAATAAAAGACCCTGAAGAATAAAAATATTTCTTAGCAGAAAGAACAGTGCTGAAGGAATAACAATCCCAGACTTTAAACTCTACTACAAAGCCATAGTAATCAAAACAGCTTGGTACTGGCACAAGAATAGACCTGAAGACCAATGAAATAGAGCCAAAGACCCAGAAATAAACCCACTGATCTATAGCCACCTAATCTTCCATGAGGGAGCCAAAAATATAGAATGGAAGAAAGACAGCCTTTTCAGTAAATGGTGCTGGCAAAATTGGTTAAACACCTGTGGAAAACTAAAGCTTGATCCTTATATATCACCTTGCACCATAATCAACACCAAATGGATCAAAGACCTAGAAGTAAAAGCAGATACCCTGAAAACATTACAAGAAGGAATAGCAGAAACTCTAGAGCTCCTTGGAATAGGCCGATATTTTCTTAATAAAGAACCAAAAACACAATAATCAAAGAAAGGTTGGACAAATGGAATTGCATGAAACTGCAGAGCTTCTGCATGGCAAAGCCCACAGCTAACAAGATCAATAGAAAGCCCACGGATTAGGAGATCTTCACGAGGTATACAACAGACAAGGGTCTCATATCTTAAATATACTTAGAACTCCAAAAATTAAATCCTCCAAAAACAACTCCTCAAAGAAACAACTGCCTGATAAACAAGTGGGCTAAAGATTTAAAGAGAGACTTCTCTGAAGAGAAAATAAGAATGGCCAATAGATACATGAAGAAATGTTCGACCTCTCTGGCCATAAAAGAATTGCAAATCAAAACAATATTGAGATTCCACCTCACCCCAGTTAGAATGGCTATAATCAACAACTCTAATAACAACAGATGCTAGAGGGGATGTGGCCAACAGGGAATCCTACTGCATTGTTGGTGGGAATGTGAATTTGTCCAACCACTTTGGAAAGTAGTATGGAGGTTCCTCAAAAGACTCCACATAGAACTCCCCTATGACCCAGCAATCCCACTTTTGGGCATTTACCCAAAGGATCACAAACAATGCCATACTAAAGCTACCAGCACAACTATGTTTATCACAGCATTATTTTACCATAGCTAAACTATGGAGCCAATCCAGATGGCCCTCAGTAGATGAGTGGAAATGTGACATATATATATATATATATATATATATATATATATATATATATATATATATATATATATATATATATATAGGTCCTATGTTTTCCCTTATTTGCAATAATTAGTATACATATTGGATAATCATATCAGTTGAGCTGAAATGCTCCAAAGTCATGTGCGTATGACCATATAAGATGATGCTAAGTGAAATGAACACCATGATATGGACACAAGAGTTCTGTCTTTATTGTTATTGTTTTAATTGTACCATGTAATTCTATATAGGTGTTGTTGTGTTTCCTTTGTATGTTCTTTCCCCTATGGCATATCTCTTGTTGTCACTATACTCGATTTTGATACCCTGCATCTTCTACATCTTCTATATAAATTTGTCTAATCTGGGGGAGGGGAAAGGGAATAAACAAAATGCTGAAACACGGGCACAGAATGTCCCATTGCAACAATGATACCCACAGGACAGTATGTGGAATGATCTTTCCAAGTCTGGGGGGGGG
>NW_012289236.1:0-1252 GCF_000151885.1 Dipodomys ordii | reverse complement strand
CCGCTGTGTCCCCCGCTGTGTCCCGCTGTTTTCTGCTGTGTCCCGCTGTGTCCCGCTGTGTCCTCAATGTGTCCCCGCTGAGTCCCGCTGTGTACCCCGCTGTGTCCAGCTGTGTCCTCGCTGTGTCCCTCTGTGTCCCGCTGTGTTCTCGCTGTGTCCCCGCTGTGTCCCCCTGTGTACCGCGCTCTGTCCAGCTGTGTGCCCGCTGTGTCCCGCTCTGTCCCGCTATGTCCTCCGCTGTGTCCCGCGTTGTGTCCCGCTGTGTACCCCACTGGGTCCCGCTGGGTCCCCTGCTGTGTCCCGCTGTGTCCCCCTCTGTGTCCCCCACTGTGTCACGCTGTGTCCCCGCTGTGTCCCCCGCTGTGTCCCGCAGTATCACAGCTGTATCCCCCGATGTGTCCTCCACTGTGTCCCGCTGTGTCCACCGCTATGTCCCCCGCTGTGTCCCACTGTGTCCCCCCCTGTGTCCCCTCTTTGTCCACCGCTGTGTCCCGCTGTGTTCCTCGCTGTGTCCCCGCTGTCCCCTGCTGTGTCCCCGCTGTGTCCCCTGTTGTGTCCCTCTGTGTCCGCACTGTGTCCCGCTGTGTCCCCGCTGTGTCCCCCTATGTCCCGCTGTGTCCAGCTGTGTCCCCGGCTCTGTCCCTCGCTGTGTCCCCGCTGTGTCCCGCTGTGTCCCCGCTGTGTCCCCCTTTGTGTCCCTCTGTGTCCGCACTGTGTCCCACTGTGTCCCCGCTGTGTCCCCCTATGTCCCGCTGTGTCCGGCTGTGTCCCCGCTGTGTCCCACGCTGTGACCCGCTGTGTCCCGCTGTGTCCCCCGCTGTGTCCCACTGTGTCCCGCTGTGTCCTCGCTGTGTCCCCACAGTGTCCCACTGTGTACCCCGTTGTGTCGAGCTCTGTCTCCGCTGTTTCTCGCTGTGTCCCGCTGTGTCCTCGCTGTGTCCTCCGCTGTGTCCCCCGCTTTGTCCCGCTGTGTCCCCCACTGTGTCCCCCGCTGTTCCCCGCTGTGTCCCTGCTTTGTTCCGCTGTGTCCCACTGTGTCCTTGCTGGTCCCCCGCTGTGTCCCGCTGTGTCCCGCGCTGTGTCCCGGCTGTGTCCTGCTGTGTCCTCCCTTGTTCCCCGCTGTGTCCACCTCTGTGACCCCGCAGTGTCCCGCTGTGTCCCTCGCTGTGTCCTCGCTGTGTCCCACTGTGTCCCTGCTGTGTCCCCCGTTGTGTCCCTCTGTGTCCGCACTGTGTCCCGCTGTGTCCCCGCT
>NW_012289235.1:0-3195 GCF_000151885.1 Dipodomys ordii | reverse complement strand
GTGTCCTCCCTTGTCCCCCACTGCGTCCCGCTATGTCCACCTCTGTGTCCCTGCTGTGTCCCGCTGTGTCCCCGCTGTGTCCGCACTGTGTCCCGCTGTGTCCCCGCTGTGTCCCCCTATGTCCCGCTGTGTCCGGCTGTGTCCTGGCTGTGTCCCGCTGTGTCTCACGCTGTGACCCGCTGTGTCCTGCTGTGTCCCCCGCTGTGTCCCGATGTGTCCTGCTGTGTCCCGCTTTGTCCCACTGTGTCCGTTGTGTCCTCGCTGTGTCCCCACAGTGTCCCGCTGTGTAGCCCGTTGTGTCAAGCTCTGTGTCCGCTGTTTCCCGCTGTGTCCCGCTGTGTCCTCGCTGTGTCCCCGCTGTGTCCCCCTCTGTGTCCCTGCTGTGCCCCGCTGTGTCCCTTGCTGTTTCCCCGCTGTGTCCCACTGTGTCCCGCTGTGTCCCCCGTTGTGTCCCTCTGTGTCCGCACTGTGTCCCGCTGTGTCCCTGCTGTGTCCCCCTATGTCCCTCTGTGTCCGGCTGTGTCCCCGCTCTGTCCCTCGCTGTGTCCCACTGTGTCCCCTCTGTGTCCCCTTTTGTGTCCCTCTGTGTCCGCACTGTTTCCCGCTGTGTCCCCGCTGTGTCCCCCTATGTCCCGCTGTGTCCGGCTGTGTCCCCGCTGTGTCCCGCTGTGTCCCACGCTGTGACCCGCTGTGTCCCGCTGTGTCCCCCGCTGTGTCCCGCTGTGTCCTGCTGTGTCCCGCTTTGTCCCACTGTGTCCCGCTGTGTCCTCGCTGTGTCCCCACAGTGTCCCGCTGTGTACCCCGTTGTGTCGAGCTCTGTCTCCGCTGTTTCCCGCTGTGTCCCGCTGTGTCCTCGCTGTGTCCTCCGCTGTGTCCCCCGCTTTGTCCCGCTGTGTCCCCCACTGTGTCCCCCGCTGTGTCCCCGCTGTGTCCCTGCTTTGTTCCGCTGTGTCCCACTGTGTCCTTGCTGGTCCCCCGCTGTGTCCCGCTGTGTCCCCCGCTGTGTCCCGGCTGTGTCCTGCTGTGTCCTCCCTTGTTCCCCGCTGTGTCCACCTCTGTGTCCCCGCTGTGTCCCGCTGTGTCCCTCGCTGTGTCCTCGCTGTGTCCCACTGTGTCCCTGCTGTGTCCCCCGTTGTGTCCCTCTGTGTCCGCACTGTGTCCCGCTGTGTCCCCGCTGTGTCCCCCTATGTCCCGCTGTGTCCGGCTGTGTCCCCGCTGTGTCCCCCGCTTTGTCCCGCTGTTTCCCCGCTGTGTCCCGCGCTGTGTCCCATTGTGTCCCCTGCTGTGTCCTCTGCTGTGTCCCACTGTGTCCCCCACTGTGTCCTTCGGTGTGTCCCGCTGTTTCCCCCGCTGTGTCCTGCTGTGTCCCGCTGTGTCCCCGCTGTGTCCCCCGCTGTGTCCCTCGCTGTGTCCCGCTGTGTCCCCCGCTGTGTCCCGCTGTGTCCCGCTGTGTCCCCGCTGTGTCCCACTGTGTCAGCGCTGTGTCCCGCTCTGTTCCCCCTGTGTCCCCCGCTGGGTCCCGTCTGTGTCTCGCTGTTTCCTCGCTGTGTCCCCTGCTGTCTCCCACTTTGTTCTCCGCTTTGTCGATCTGTGTCCCACTGTGTCCCGCTGTGTCCCCGTTGTCCCCCACTGTGTCCAAAATGTCCCCCTCTTTGTCCCGCTATGTCCCCGCTGTGTCCCGCTTTGTCTTCGCTGTGTTCCCGCTGTGTCCCGCTGTGTCCCCCTTGTCCTTGCTGTGTCCCCGCTGTGTCCCCAATTGTGTCTTGCTGTGTCCCCTGCTGTGTCCCGCTGTTTCCCCGCTGTGTCCCTCGATGTGTCCCCAACTGTGTCCCGCTGTGTCCACCGCTATGTCCCCCGCTGTGTCCGGCTGTGTCCCCCACTGAGTCCCCCACTGTGTGGGCTGTATCCCCCTCTGTGTCCCCCGCTTTGTCCTGCTGGGTCCCCGCTGGGTCCCACTGTGTCCAGCTGTGTCCCCCGCTATGTCCCGTTTTGTCCCTGCTGTGTCCCCCTGTGTTCCGCTGTGACCCCGCTGTGACCCGCTGTGTCCACCGCTATGTCCCGCTGTGTATCTCTGTGTCCGCCGCTTTGTCCCCACTCTGTCCCCCGCTGTGTCCCGCTGTGTCCCCCGCTGTGTTCCGCTGTGTCCCAATGAGTCCCCAGCTGTTTCCCCCGCCGTGTCCCCCCTGTGTCCCCTGCTGTGTCCCGCAGTGTCCCCCGCTGTGTCCCCCGCTGTTTCCCCGCAGTGTCCCGCTGTGTCCCTCTCTGTGTCCCCGCTTTGTCCCCGTTGCCCCAGGTGTGTCCCCGCTGTCCACCGCTGTGTACCCAGCTTTGTCCCCTGCTGTTTCCCCACTGTGTCCCGCTGTGTCACCGCTGTGTCCCGCTCTGTCCCTCGCTGTGAGCCCACTGTGTCCCGCTTTGTCCCCGCTGTGTCCTGCTGTGTCACTGCTCTGTCCCCGTTGTCCCCCGCTGTGTCCCTCTGTGTTCCCCGTTGTGTCACCCGCTGTGTCCCTCTGTGTTCCCCGCTGTGTCCAGCTGTGTCCGCTGTGTCACCGCTGTGTCCAGCTGTGTCCCGCTTTGTCCCGCTGTGTCCCCTCTGTATCCACCGCTGTGTCCCGCTGTGTCCCCGCTGTGTCCCCCGCTGTGTCCCACTGTGTACCTGCTGTGTCCCCGCTGTGTCCTGCATTGTCCCTGCTGTTTCCCGCTGTGTCCCCGCTGTGTCCCCATTGTGTCCCCCACTGTGTCTCGCTGTGTCCCCGCTGTCCCCCACTGTGTCCCCGCTGTCCCCCACTGTGTCCCCCGCTGTGTCCCGCTGTGTCCCCCGCTGTGTCCCGCTGTGTCCCTCACTGTGTCCCGCTGTGTCCCCATCTGTGTCCCTCTGTGTCCACCGCTATGTCCCCGCTGTGTCCCCGCTGTGTCCTGCATTGTCCCTGCTGTGTCCCGCTTTGTCCCACTGTGTCCGTTGTGTCCTCGCTGTGTCCCCACAGTGTCCCGCTGTGTAGCCCGTTGTGTCGAGCTCTGTGTCCGCTGTTTCCCGCTGTGTCCCGCTGTGTCCCTCTATGTCCCTCTGTGTCCGCACTGTGTTCCGCTGTGTCCCTGCTGTGTCCCCCTATGTTCCTCTGTGTCCGGCTGTGTCCCCACTCTGTCCCTCGACATGTGTCCCCGCTGTGTTCCACTGTGTCCCCTCTGTGTCCCCTT
>NW_012289234.1:0-1822 GCF_000151885.1 Dipodomys ordii | reverse complement strand
TCATTCGCTGTGTCCCCGGCTGTGTCCCGCTGTGTCCTCTCTGTGTCCCACGCTGTGTCCTGCTGTGTCCCGCTGTGTACCCTTCTGTGTCCCCCGCTGTGTCCCGCTCTGTCCCGCTGTGTACTGCTGTGTCCCCCGCTGAGTCCCTTTGTGTCCCCGCTGTGTTCCAATGTGTCCTCGCTGTGTCCCCTGCTGTGTCCCGCTCTGTCCTTGCTGTGTCCCCCGCTGTGTCCCACTGTGTCCCCCGCTGTGTTTCGTTGTGTCCCGCTGTGTCACGCTGTTTCCACGCTGTGTCCCCGCTGTGTCCCTCTGTGTCTCTTCTGTGTCCCCCGCTGTGTCCCGCTGTGTCCCCCGCTGTGTCCTGTTGTGTCGCGCTGTGTCACGCTGTTTCCACGCTGTGTCCCCGCTGTGTCCCTGCTTTGTCCCGCTGTGTCCCACAGTGTCCTCGCTTGTCCCGCGCTGTGTCCTGCTGTGTCCCCCGCTGTGTCCTCCGCTGTGTCCTGCTGTGTCCTCCCTTGTCCCCCGCTGCATCCCGCTGTGTCCCCCTCTGTGTCACCGCTGTGTCCCGCTGTGTCCCTCGCTGTGTCACCGCTGTGTGCCACTGTGTCCCGCTGTGTCCCCTTTTGTGTCCCTCTGTGTCCGCGCTGTGTCCCGCTGTGTCCCCGCTGTGTCCCCCGTTGTGTCCCTCTGTGTCCGCACTGTGTCCCTCTGTATCCCCGCTGTGTCCCCCTATGTCCCGCTGTGTCCGGCTGTGTCCCCGCTGTGTCCCGCTGTGTCCCCCGCTGTGACCCGCTGTGTCCCGCTGTGTCCCCCGCTGTGTCCCGCTGTGTCCTGCTGTGTCCCGCTGTGTCATACTGTGTCCCGCTGTGTCCTCGCTGTGTCCCCACAGTGTCCTGCTGTGTACACCGTTGTGTCCAGCTCTGTCTCTGCTGTTTCCCGCTCTGTCCGCCTGTGTCCTCGCTGTGTCCCCGCTGTGTCCTCCGCTGTGTCCCCCGCTTTGTCCCGCTGTGTCCCACACTGTGTCCCCCGCTGTGTCCCCGCTGTGTCCCTGCTTGGTCCCGCTGTGTCCCACTGTGTCCTCGCTGGTCCCCCGCTGTGTCCCGCTGTGTCCCCCGCTGTGCCGTGCTGTGTCCTCCCTTGTCCCCCGCTGCGGCCCGCTGTGTCCACCTCTGTGTCCCTGCTGTGTCCCGCTGCGTCCCTCGCTGTGTCCCCGCTGTGTCCCACTGTGTCCCCGCTGTGTCCCCCGTTGTGTCCCGCTGTGTCCGGCTGTGTCCCCGCTGTGTTCCCGCTGTGTCCCTGCTTGGTCCCGCTGTGTCCCACTGTGTGCTCGCTTGTCCCCCGCTGTGTCCCGCTGTGTCCCCCGCTGTGTCCCCCGCTGTGTCCTGCTGTGTCCTCCCTTGTCCCCCGCTGTGTCCCACTGTGTCCCCGCTGTGTCCCTCGCTGTGTCCCACTGTGCCCCCTGCTGTGTCCCGCTGTGTCACGCTATGTCCCGCTCTGCCCCCACTGTGTCCCACTGTGTCCCGCTGTGTCCCCCGCTGTGTCCCCCGCTGTGTCCCGCTGTGTCCCATTGTATCCCCGCTTGTCCCGCTGTGTCCCGCTGTGTCCCCACTGTTTCCCCCTATGTTCCGCAGTGTCCCGCTGGGTCCTTGCTGTGTCCCGCTGTGCCCCGCTGTGTACCCTGCTGTGTACAGCTGTGTCCCCACTGTGTACCCCGATGTGTCCAGCTGTGTTCCCCGCTGTGTCCCGCTGGGTCCCCCATGTGCCCCGCTGTGTCACGCTATGTCCCGCTGTGTCCCGCTGTGTCCCGCTGTGTCCACCGTTG
>NW_012289233.1:0-10885 GCF_000151885.1 Dipodomys ordii | reverse complement strand
AGCTCTGTCTCCGCTGTTTCTCGCTGTGTCCCGCTGTGTCCTTGCTGTGTCCCCGCTGTGTCCTCTGCTGTGTCCCCCGCTTTGTCCCACTGTGTCCCACACTGTGTCCCCCGCTGTGTCCCCGCTGTGTCCCTGCTTGGTCCCGCTGTGTCTCACTGTGTTCTCGCTGGTCCCCCGCTGTGTCCCGCTGTGTCCTCCACTGTGTCCCCTGCTGTGTCGTGCTGTGTCCTCCCTTGTCCCCCACTGCGTCCCGCTATGTCCACCTCTGTGTCCCTGCTGTGTCCCGCTGTGTCCCCGCTGTGTCCGCACTGTGTCCCGCTGTGTCCCCGCTGTGTCCCCCTATGTCCCGCTGTGTCCGGCTGTGTCCTGGCTATGTCCCGCTGTGTCTCACGCTGTGACCCGCTGTGTCCTGCTGTGTCCCCCGCTGTGTCCCGATGTGTCCTGCTGTGTCCCGCTTTGTCCCACTGTGTCCGTTGTGTCCTCGCTGTGTCCCCACAGTGTCCCGCTGTGTAGCCCGTTGTGTCAAGCTCTGTGTCCGCTGTTTCCCGCTGTGTCCCGCTGTGTCCTCGCTGTGTCCCCGCTGTGTCCCCCTCTGTGTCCCTGCTGTGCCCCGCTGTGTCCCTCGCTGTTTCCCTGCTGTGTCCCACTGTGTCCCGCTGTGTCCCCCGTTGTGTCCCTCTGTGTCCGCACTGTGTCCCGCTGTGTCCCTGCTGTGTCCCCCTATGTCCCTCTGTGTCCGGCTGTGTCCCCGCTCTGTCCCTCGCTGTGTCCCACTGTGTCCCCTCTGTGTCCCCTTTTGTGTCCCTCTGTGTCCGCACTGTTTCCCGCTGTGTCCCCGCTGTGTCCCCCTATGTCCCGCTGTGTCCGGCTGTGTCCCCGCTGTGTCCCGCTGTGTCCCACGCTGTGACCCGCTGTGTCCCGCTGTGTCCCCCGCTGTGTCCCGCTGTGTCCTGCTGTGTCCCGCTTTGTCCCACTGTGTCCCGCTGTGTCCTCGCTGTGTCCCCACAGTGTCCCGCTGTGTACCCCGTTGTGTCGAGCTCTGTCTCCGCTGTTTCCCGCTGTGTCCCGCTGTGTCCTCGCTGTGTCCTCCGCTGTGTCCCCCGCTTTGTCCCGCTGTGTCCCCCACTGTGTCCCCCGCTGTGTCCCCGCTGTGTCCCTGCTTTGTTCCGCTGTGTCCCACTGTGTCCTTGCTGGTCCCCCGCTGTGTCCCGCTGTGTCCCGCGCTGTGTCCCGGCTGTGTCCTGCTGTGTCCTCCCTTGTTCCCCGCTGTGTCCACCTCTGTGACCCCGCAGTGTCCCGCTGTGTCCCTCGCTGTGTCCTCGCTGTGTCCCACTGTGTCCCTGCTGTGTCCCCCGTTGTGTCCCTCTGTGTCCGCACTGTGTCCCGCTGTGTCCCCGCTGTGTCCCCCTATGTCCCGCTGTGTCCGGCTGTGTCCCCGCTGTGTCCCCGCTGTGTCCCCCGCTTTGTCCCGCTGTTTCCCCGCTGTGTCCCGCGCTGTGTCCCGTTGTGTCCCCTGCTGTGTCCTCTGCTGTGTCCCACTGTGTCCCCCACTGTGTCCTTCGGTGTGTCCCGCTGTTTCCCCCGCTGTGTCCTGCTGTGTCCCGCTGTGTCCCCGCTGTGTCCCCCGCTGTGTCCCTCGCTGTGTCCCGCTGTGTCCCCCGCTGTGTCCCGCTGTGTCCCGCTGTGTCCCCGCTGTGTCCCACTGTGTCAGCGCTGTGTCCCGCTCTGTTGCCCCTGTGTCCCCCGCTGGGTCCTGTCTGTGTCTCGCTTTGTCCTCGCTGTGTCCCCTGCTGTCTCCCACTTTGTTCTCCGCTGTGTCGCTCTGTGTCCCACTGTGTCCCGCTGTGTCCCCGTTGTCCCCCGCTGTGTCCAAAATGTCCCCCTCTTTGTCCCGCTATGTCCCTGCTGTGTCCCGCTTTGTCTTCGCTGTGTTCCCGCTGTGTCCCGCTGTGTCCCCCTTGTCCTTGCTGTGTCCCCGCTGTGTCCCCAATTGTGTCTTGCTGTGTCCCCTGCTGTGTCCCGCTGTTTCCCCGCTGTGTCCCTCGATGTGTCCGCAACTGTGTCCCGCTGTGTCCACCGCTATGTCCCCCGCTGTGTCCGGCTGTGTCCCCCACTGAGTCCCCCACTGTGTGGGCTGTATCCCCCTCTGTGTCCCCCGCTTTGCCCCACTGGGTCCCCGCTGGGTCCCACTGTGTCCAGCTGTGTCCCCCGCTATGTCCCGTTTTGTCCCTGCTGTGTCCCCCTGTGTTCCGCTGTGACCCCGCTGTGACCCGCTGTGTCCACCGCTATGTCCCGCTGTGTATCACTGTGTCCGCCGCTTTGTCCCCGCTCTGTCCCCCGCTGTGTCCCGCTGTGTCCCCCGCTGTGTTCCGCTGTGTCCCAATGAGTCCCCAGCTGTTTCCCCCGCCGTGTCCCCCCTGTGTCCCCTGCTGTGTCCCACAGTGTCCCCCGCTGTGTCCCCCGCTGTTTCCCCGCAGTGTCCCGCTGTGTCCCTCTCTGTGTCCCCGCTTTGTCCCCGTTGCCCCAGGTGTGTCCCCGCTGTACACCGCTGTGTACCCCGCTTTGTCCCCTGCTGTTTCCCCACTGTGTTCCGCTGTGTCACCGCTGTGTCCCGCTCTGTCCCCCGCTGTGAGCCCACTGTGTCCCGCTTTGTCCCCGCTGTGTCCTGCTGTGTCACTGCTCTGTCCCCGTTGTCCCCCGCTGTGTCCCTCTGTGTTCCCCGTTGTGTCACCCGCTGTGTCCCCGCTGTGTCACCGCTGTGTCCAGCTGTGTCCCGCTTTGTCCCGCTGTGTCCCCTCTGTATCCACTGCTGTGTCCCGCTGTGTCCCCGCTGTGTCCCCCGCTGTGTCCCACTGTGTACCTGCTGTGTCCCCGCTGTGTCCTGCATTGTCCCTGCTGTGTCCCGCTGTGTCCCCGCTGTGTCCCCGATGTGTCCCCCGCTGTGTCTCGCTGTGTCGCCGCTGTCCCCCACTGTGTCCCCCGCTGTGTCCCGCTGTGTCCCCCGCTGTGTCCCGCTGTGTCCCCCACTGTGTCCCGCTGTGTCCCCATCTGTGTCCCTCTGTGTCCACCGCTATGTCCCCGCTGTGTCCCCGCTGTGTCCTGCATTGTCCCTGCTGTGTCCCGCTTTGTCCCACTGTGTCTGTTGTGTCCTCGCTGTGTCCCCACAGTGTCCCGCTGTGTAGCCCGTTGTGTCGAGCTCTGTGTCCGCTGTTTCCCGCTGTGTCCCGCTGTGTCCTCGCTGTGTCCCTGCTGTGTCCTCCGCTGTGTCCCCCGCTTTGTCCCGCTGTGTCCCCCTCTGTGTCCCCGCTGTGTCCTGCTGTGTCCCTCGCTGTTTCCCCGCTGTGTCCCACTGTGTCCCGCTGTGTCCCTCTATGTCCCTCTGTGTCCGCACTGTGTCCCGCTGTGTCCCTGCTGTGTCCCCCTATGTTCCTCTGTGTCCGGCTGTGTCCCCGCTCTGTCCCTCGCTGTGTCCCCGCTGTGTTCCACTGTGTCCCCTCTGTGTCCCCTTTTGTGTCCCTCTGTGTCTTGCTGTGTCCCGCTGTGTCCCCTGCTGTGTCCCGCTGTGTCCTGCTGTGTCCCGCTTTGTCCCACTGTGTCCCGCTGTGTCCTCGCTGTGTCCCCACAGTGTCCCGCTGTGTACCCCGTTGTGTCCAGCTCTGTCTCCGCTGTTACCCGCTGTGTCCCGCTGTGTCCTCGCTGTGTCCCCGCTGTGTCCTCCGCTGTGTCCCCCGCTTTGTCCCGCTGTGTCCCACACTGTGTCCCCCGCTGTGTCCCCGCTGTGTCCCTGCTTGGTCCCGCTGTGTCCCACTGTGTCCTCGCTGGTCCCCCGCTGTGTCCCGCTGTGTCCCCCGCTGTGCTGTGCTGTGTCCTCCCTTGTCCCCCGCTGCGGCCCGCTGTGTCCACCTCTGTGTCCCTGCTGTGTCCCGCTGTGTCCCTCGCTGTGTCCCCGCTGTGTCCCACTGTGTCCCCGCTGTGTCCCCCGTTGTGTCCCGCTGTGTCCGGCTGTGTCCCTGCTGTGTTCCCGCTGTGTCCCTGCTTGGTCCCGCTGTGTCCCACTGTGTGCTCGCTTGTCCCTCTGTTTCCCCGCTGTGTCCCTCGCTGTGTCCCGCTGTGTCCCCTGCTGTGTCCTGCTGTGTCCCGCTGTGTCCCGCTGTTTCCCGCTGTGTCCCTCTGTGTCCGGTTGTGTCCCCTCTGTGTCTCCGCTGTGTCTCCGCTGTGTCCCCTGCTGTGTCCCCGCTGTGTCCCCGCTGTGTCAGACTTTGTCCCGCTGTGTCCTTGCTGTGTCCTTCGCTGTGTCCCGCTGTGTCCTCCACTGTGTCTCGCGCTGTGTCCCGCTGTGTCCCCCGCTGTGTCCCGCTATTTCCTGGTGTGTCCCCGCTGAGTCCCGCTGTGTCCCCCGCTGTGTCCCCTGCTTTGTCCCCGCTGTGTCCCGCTGTGTCCCTGCTGTCCCCAGTTGTGTTCCCGCTGTGTGCTGCTGTGTCCTGCTGTGTCCCCCGCTGTGTCCCGCTGTGTCCCGCTGTGTCCCCCGCTGTGTCCCGCTGTGTCAGCGCTGTGTCCCGCTCTGTCCTGCCTGTGTCCCCCGCTGTGTCCCGGCTGTGTCTCTCTGTGTCCTTGCTGTGTCCCCTGCTGTCTCCCGTTTTGTCCCCCGCTGTGTCGCTCTGTGTCCCGCTGTCTCCTCGCTGTGTCTCCCGCAGTGTCCCGCTGTGTCCTCGCTGTGTCTCCCGCAGTGTCCCGCTGTGTCCTCGCTGTGTCCCGCTGTGTCCCGCTGTGTAACCTGCTGTGTCCAGCTGTGTCCCCACTGCATACCCCGATGTGTCCAGCTGTGTCCCCCGCTGTGTACCCCGATGTGTCCCCCGCTGTGTCCTGCTGTGTCACGCTATGTCCCGCTCTGTCCCCGCTGTGTCCCGCTGTGTCCTCCGCTGTGTGCCCCGCTGTGTCCCCACTCTGTCCCCGCTGTGTCCCTCTCTGTCCCCTGCTGTGTCCCCCGTTGTGTCCGGGCTGTGTCCCTGCTGTCCCCCGGTGTGTCCCTGCTGTGTCCCGCTGTGTTCTGCTGTGTCCCTGCTGTGTCCCGCTGTGTCCCCCGCTGTGTCCCCCTGTGTCCTGGTCTGTCCTGCGTTTGTCCCGCTGTGTCCCCCGCTGTGTCCCCTGCTTTGTCCCCGCTGTGTCCCGCTGTGTCCCTGCTGTCCCCAGTTGTGTTCCCGCTGTGTGCCGCTTTGTTCCGCTGTGTCCCCCGCTGTGTCCCACTGTGGCCCCCACTGTGTACCCCACTGTGTCCCGCTGTGTAGCCCGCTGTGTCCAGCTGTGTCCCTCTTTGTCCCCGGTTGATTCCTGCTGTGTCCCCCGCTTTGCCCCCGGTGTTTCCCGTTATGTCTCCCGCTGTGTCCCTGCTGTGTCACGCTGTGTCCTGCTGTGTCCCCCTGTGTAACCCGCTGTGTCCAGCTGTGTCCCCGCTGTGTCCCGCTGTGTCCCCCACTGTGTCCCTGTTGTGTCCCGCTTTGTCCTGCTGTGTCCCACTGTGTCACCCGCTGTGTCCCTTTGTGTCCCCCTATGTCCCCGCTGTGTCGCGCTATGTCCCCGCTGTGTCCCCCACTGTGTCCTGCTGTGTCCCTGTTGTGTCTCCCGCTTTGTCCCCACTGTGTATCTCTGTGCCCCGCTCTGTCCCCCGCTGTGTCCCCGCTGTGTCCCAGCTCTATTCCCACTGTGTCCCCCGCAATGTCTCTCTGTTTCCCCCGCTGTGTCCCCCGGTGTGTCCCTGCTTTGTCCAGCTGTGTTCTGCTGTGTCCCTGCTGTGTTTCGCTGTGTCCCCCTGTGTCCCGCTGTGTTCCGCTGTGTCCCCCGTTGTGTCCCCTGCTGTGTCCCCGCTGTGTCCCGCTGTGTCCCTGCTGTCCCCCGTTGTGTCCCCGCTGTGTGCCGCTGTGTCCCGCTGTGTCCCCCGCTGTGTCCATGCTCTGTCCCGCTGTGTCCCCGTTGTCCCCCGCTGTGTCCCCAATGTCCCCCGCTTTGTCACGCTGTGTCCCCGCTGTGTCCCCCGCTGAGTTCCCGCTGTTTCCTGTTGTGTCCCGCTGTGTCCTAGCTCTGTTCCCCTCTGTGTCACGCTGTGTCCTCGCTGTGTCTCCCACTTTGTCCCCTGATGTTTCCCCACTGTGGCCCCCTGCGTCCCGCTGTGTCCACGCTTTGTTCCCTGCTTTATCCCGCTGTATCCCCTGCTGTGTCCCCCGCTGTGTCCTGCTCTGTCCCCGCTGTGTCCCGCTGTGTCCCGCTGTGTCCCCGCTGTGTCCCCCGCTGTGTTCCGCTCTGTCCCCCGCTGTGTCCCGCTGAGTCCCGCTGTGTCCCCCTCTGTGTCCCCGCTCTGTCCCGCTGTGTCCCCCACTGTGTCCCCGCTCTGTCCCCGCTGTGTCAAGCTGTGTCCTGCTGTGTCCTCGCTTGTCCCCTGCTGTGTCCCGCTGTGTCCCCTGCTGTGTCCCACTGTTTCCTCGTTGTCCCCCAGTGTGTCCCTGCTATTCCCCGCTGTGTCCCCTGCTGTGTCTCCGCTGTTTCCCTCTGAGTCCCGCTGTGTCCCCGCTGTCTCCCACTGTGTCCCCCGCTGTGTCCCTGCTGTGTCCCTCTGTGTCCAGCTGTGTCCACCGCTCTGTCCCCCGCTGAGTCCCCCGCTCTATCCCCGCTGTGTCCCCGCTATGTCCCGCTGTGTCCTCGCTGTGTCCCGCTGTGTCCCGATGTGTCCCCCGCTGTGTCCCACTGTGTACCTGCTGTGTCCCCGCTGTGTCCCCGTTGTCCCCCGCTGTGTCACGCTGTGTCACGCTGTGTTCCCCGCTGTGTCCCGCTATTTCCTCCACTATGTCCCACGCTGTTTCCCGCTGTGTCCCCCGCTGTGTCCCGCTGTGTGCTGCTGTGTCCCGCTGTGTCCCCGCTGTCCCCCACTATGTCCCCCGCTGTGTCCAGCTGTGTCCCCGCTGTGTCCCGCTGGGCCGGCTGTGTCCTTGCTGTGTATCCGGCTGTGTCCAGCGGTTTCCCCGCTGTGTCCTGCTGTGTCCCCTCTGTGTCCACCGCTGTGTCCCCGCTGTGTCCCGCTGTGTCCCTCTGTGTCACCCGCTATGTCCATGCTGTGTCCCGCTATGTCCCCGCTGTGTCCCCGCTGTGTCCCCGCTGTATCCCTGCTGTATTCCCTTTTTGTCCCCTGCTGTATCCGCCTCTGTGTCCCGCTGTGTCCCCCACTGTATCTTGCTGTGTCCCGCTGTGTCCCTCTGTGTTCCCCGCTGTGTCACCCGCTGTGTCCCTGCTGTGTCCCCGCTGTGTCCCGCTGTGTCCCGCTGTGTCCCGCTTTGTCCCCTCTGTGACCACCGCTGAGTCCTGCTGTGTCCCCTTCTGTGTCCCCGCTCTGTCCCGCTGTGTCCCCCGCTGTGTCCCCGCTCTGTCCCCGCTGTGTCCCTGCTTGGTCCCGCTGTGTCCCACTGTGTGCTCGCTTGTCCCCCGCTGTGTCCTGCTGTGTCCCCCTCTGTGTCCTGCTGTGTCCTCCCTTGTCCCCCGCTGTGTCCCACTGTGTCCCCACTGTGTCCCCCGTTGTGTCCCTCTGTGTCCGCACTGTGTCCCGCTGTGTCCCCGCTGTGTCCCCCTATGTCCCGAAGTGTCCCACTGGGTCCTCGCTGTGTCCCGCTGTGCCCCACTGTGTACCCTGCTGTGTACAGCTGTGTCCCCACTGTGTACCCCGATGTGTCCAGCTGTGTCCCCCGCTGTGTCCCCCGCTATGTCCCGCTGTGTCACGCTATGCCCTGCTCTCTCCCCGCTGTGTCCCGCTGTGTCCCGCTGTGTCCCCCGCTGTGTCCCCCGCTGTGTCTCCCGATGTGTCCGGCTGTGTCCCCCACTGTGTCCCGCTGTCTCCACCGCTATGTCCCCTGCTGTGTCCGGCTGTGTCCCCCACTGAGTCCCCCACTGTGTGAGCTGTATCCCCCGCTGTGTCCCCTACTGTGTCCCGCTGTGTCCCGCTGTGTCCCTGCTGGGTCCCACTGTGTCCCGCTGTGTCCTGCTGTGTCCCGCTGTGTCACGCTGTGTCCCGCTGTGTCCCTCTGTGTCACCCGCTGTGTCCATGCTGTGTCCCGCTATGTCCCTGCTGTGTCCCGCTGTGTGCTGCTGTGTCCCGCTGTGTCCCCGCTGTCCCCCACTATGTCCCCCACTGTGTCCAGCTGTGTCCCCGCTGTGTCCCGCTGGGCCGGCTGTGTCCTTGCTGTGTATCCGGCTGTGTCCAGCGGTTTCCCCGCTGTGTCCCGCTGTGTCCCCTCTGTGTCCACCGCTGTGTCCCCGCTGTGTCCCGCTGTGTCCCTCTGTGTCACCCGCTGTGTCCATGCTGTGTCCCGCTATGTGTCCCGCTGTGTCCAGCTGTGTCCCGTTGTGTCCTCTCTGTGTCCCCGCTATGTCCCGCTGTGTACCCCGCTGTGTCCAGCTGTGTCCCCGCTGTGTCCCGCTGGGCCGGCTGTATCCTTGCTGTGTATCCCGCTGTGTCCAGCTGTGTCCCCGCTGTGTCCCGCTGTGTCCCCGCTGTGTTCCCGCTGTGTCCCTGCTTGGTCCCGCTGTGTCCCACTGTGTGCTCGCTTGTCCCCCGCTGTGTCCCGCTGTGTCCCCCGCTGTGTCCCCCGCTGTGTCCTGCTGTGTCCTCCCTTGTCCCCCGCTGTGTCCCACTGTGTCCCCGCTGTGTCCCTCGCTGTGTCCCACTGTGCCCCCCGCTGTGTCCCGCTGTGTCACGCTATGTCCCGCTCTGCCCCCACTGTGTCCCGCTGTGTCCCGCTGTGTCCCCCGCTGTGTCCCCCGCTGTGTCCCGCTGTGTCCCGCTGTGTCCCATTGTATCCCCGCTTGTCCCGCTGTGTCCCGCTGTGTCCTCGCTCTGTTCCCCGCTGTGTCCCACTGTGTCCCCGTTGTCCCACGCTGTGTCACGCTGTGTCACGCTGCTTTCCCCGCTGTGTCCCGCTGTCTCCTCCACTATGTCCCGCGCTGTTTTTCGCTGTTTCCCCCGCTGTGTCCCGCTGTGTCCTGCTGTGTCCCACTGTTTCCCACTGTGTCCCGTTGTGTCCTCGCTGTGTCCCTGCTGTGTCCCGCTGGGCCAGCTGTGTCCTCGCTGTGTAACCCGCTGTGTCCCACTGTGTCCCTCTCTGTGTCCCGCTGTGTCCTGCTGTGTCCCGCTGTGTCCCACTGTGTCTCGCTGTGTCCTCGCTGTGTCCCCACAGTGTCCCGCTGTGTACCCCGTAGTGTCCAGCTCTGTCCCCGCTGTGTCCCACTGTGTCCTCGATGTGTCCCCGCTGTGTCCCGCTGTGTCCCAGTTGTTCCCCGCTATGTCCCCAATGTCCCCTGCTTTGTCCCGCTGTGTCCCCGCTCTGTCCCCCGGTGAGTTCCCGCTGTGTCCTGCTGTGTCCCCCCGCTGTGTCCCGCTGTGTCCCGCTGTGTATCGCTGTGTACCCCGTTGTGTCCCTCTGTGTCCGCACTGTGTCCTGCTGTGTCCCCGCTGTGTCCCCCTATGTCCCGCTGTGTCCGGCTGTGTCCCCGCTGTGTCCTGCTGTGTCCCCCGCTGTGACCCGCTGTGTCCCGCTGTGTCCCCCGCTGTGTCCCGCTGTGTCCTGCTGTGTCCTGGTGTTTCCCACTGTGTCCCCTGCTGTTTCGCCGCTGTGTCCCGCTGTGTCCCGCTGTGTCCCCCGCTGTGAGCCCGCTGTGTCCCGCTTTGTCCCCGCTGTGTCCTGCTGTGTCACTGCTCTTTCCCCGCTGTCCATTGCTGTGTCCCTCTCTGTTCCCCGCTGTGTCTCCCGCTGTTTCCCCGCTGTGTCACCGCTGTGTCCAGCTGTGTCCCGCTGTGTCCTGCTTTGTCCCCTCTGTGTCCACCGGTGTCCCCCGTTGTGTCCAGCTCTGTCTCCGCTGTTTCCCGCTGTGTCCCGCTGTGTCCTCGCTGTGTCCCCGCTGTGTCCTCCGCTGTGTCCGCGCTTTGTCCCGCTGTGTCCCCCACTGTATCCCCCACTGAGTCCCCACTGTGTCCCTGCTTGGTCACGCTGTGTCCCACTGTGTGCTCGCTTGTTCCCCGCTGTGTCCCGCTGTGTCCTCCCTTGTCCCCCGCTGCGTCCCGCTGTGTCCCCCTCTGTGTCCCCGCTGTTTCCCGCTGTGTAACTCGCTGTGTCCCCACTGTGTCCCACTGTGTCCCCGCTGTGTCCCGCGTTGTGTCCCTCTGTGTCCGCACTGTGTCCCGCAGTGTCCCCGCTGTGTCCCCCTATGTCCCGCTATGTCCGGCTGTTTCCCCTCTGTGTCCGGCTGTGTCCCCCGCTATGACCCGCTGTGTCCCGCTCTGTCCCCCGCTGTGTCCCGCTGTGTCCCCGCTGTGTCCCCGCTGTGTCCAGCTGTGTCTCGCTGTGTCCCGCTTTGTCCCCTCTGTGACCACCACTGTGTCCTGCTGTGTACCCGCTGTGTCCTCCACTGTGTCCTGCTATATCCCCCTCTGTGTCCCGCTGTGACATGCTGTGATCCTCGATGTGTCCCCCACTGTGTCCCGCTGTGTCCACCGCTATGTCCCCCGCTGTGTCCAGCTGTGTCCCCCACTGAGTCCCCCACTGTGTGGGCTGTATCCCCCGCTGTGTCCCCCGCTGTGTCCCGCTGGGTACCCGCTGGGTCCCACTGTGTCCAGCTGTGTCCCCCGCTATGTCTCGTTTTGTCCCTGCTGTGTCCCCCTGTGTCCCGCTGTGACCCCGCTGTGACCCGCTGTGTCCACCGCTATGTCGCGCTGTGTATCGCTGTGTCCGCCACTTTGTCCCCGCTGTGTCCCCGGCTGTGTCCCGCTGCGTCCCCCGCTGTTTCCCCCGCCGTGTCCCCCCTGTGTCCCCTGCTGTGTCCCGCAGTGTCTCCCGCTGTGTCCCCGCTGTTT
>NW_012289232.1:0-3965 GCF_000151885.1 Dipodomys ordii | reverse complement strand
TAGCGGGGGACACAGCGAGGACACAGTGGGACACAGCAAGGACTATAGCGGAGGACCAGGGTGAGACATAGCGGGACACAGCGGGGGACACAGTGAGGACAAAGCGGGACATATGGGGACAGAGCGAGACTCAGCGGGGGACAGAGCGGGGGACAAATTGGGACACAACGGGACACAGCGAGACACAGCGGGGACACTATGGAGACACCGCGGGACACAGCGGGGGACACAGCAGGACACAGCGGAACACAGCGGGGACACAGCGGTACACAGCTGGGGACAGAGCTGGGGAAACAGCGGGACACAGCGGGGACACAGCTGGACAGAGCAGGGTACACAGATGGACACACGGGGGACACAGCGGGACACAGCGGGGGACAGAGTGAGGACACAGCGGGACAGATCGGGTGATATAGTGAGGACACAGCGGGACACATCGCGACACAGCGGAACACAGTGGATACACAGCAGGGGACACAGTGGGCCACAGCGGGGGACACAGTGGAACACAGCGGGGGACACAGCGGGGGACACAGTGGGACACAGCGGGGTACACAGAGAGGACACAGCGGGATCCAGCGGGACACAGCGTCAATACAGCAGGGACACAGCGGGAAACAGCGGGGTACACAGCTGGGGACAAAACGGGACACAGTGGGGGACATAGCGGGACACAGCGGGACACAGTGGGACATAGCAGGACACTGCGGAACACAGCAGGACACAGCAGGGACACAGCAGGGGACACAGCGGGGATAAAGCGGGGGACACAGTGGGACACAGCGGGGAATACAGCGGAGGACACAGTGGGACACAGCGGGACACAGCGGGGGACACAGTGGGTCACAGCGGGACACAGCGGGGGACACAGCAAGGACATATGGGGATACAGCGGGGACACAGCGGGACTGAGCAGGGGACACAGCAGTACACAGTGGGACACAGCGGGACACAGCGGGGGACACAGCGGGGAACACAGCGAGGACCCCGCGGGACCCAGCTGGACACAGCTTCGAAACAGCGGGGACACAGCGGGACTCAGCGGGGTACACAGCTGGGGACACAACGGGACACAGCCGGGGACACAGCGAGGACACTGCGGGACACTGCGGGAGACACAGCGAGGACACAGCGGGGCACAGTGTGGGACACAGCGAGGACACAGCGTGACACAGCGGGACACAGCGGGGAACACAGCGCGAAACAGAGGGTGACAGATCTAGGGACACAGTGGGACACAGAGGTGACACAGCTGGACACAGTGGGGTACACATCGGGGCAAAGCCGGGACATAGCGGGGGACACAGCGGGACACAGCGGGACACAGTGGGGACTAAGCGGAGGACCAGGGTGAGACATAGCGGGACACAGCGGGGGACACAGCGAAGACAAAGCGGGACACAGTGGGGACAGAGCGAGACTCAGCGGGGGACACAGCGGGGGACAAATCTGGACACAACGGGACACAACGGGACACAGCAGGGACACTTTGGAGACACAGCAGGACACAGCGGGGGTCACAGTAGGACACAGCGGGACACAGCAGGGGACACAGCACTACACAGCGGGACACAGCGGGGGACACAGCGGTACACAGCTGGGGACAGAGCTGGGGACACAGCGGGACACAACGAGGACACAGCTGGACAGAGCAGGGTACACAGGTGGACACACGGGGGACACAGCGGGACACAGCGGGGGACAGAGTGAGGACACAGTGGGACAGAGTGGGTGATACAGCGAGGACACAGCAGGACACAGCGCGACACAGCGGGATAC
This sequence comes from Dipodomys ordii, assembly GCF_000151885.1. Taxonomy (NCBI): domain Eukaryota; kingdom Metazoa; phylum Chordata; class Mammalia; order Rodentia; family Heteromyidae; genus Dipodomys; species Dipodomys ordii. The sequence goes on along the minus strand of NW_012289232.1, from coordinate 2,186 downwards.
AGCAGGGGACACAGTGATCCACAGCGGGGGACACAGTGGGACACAGCCTGAGACACAGCAGGGGACACAGTGGGACACAGCGGGGTACACAAAGAGGACACAGCGGGATCCAGCGGGACAGAGCGTCGATATAGCAGGGACACAGCGGCAAACAGCGGGGTACACAGCTGGGGCCACAACGGGACACAGTAGGGGACATAGCGGGACACAGCGGGACATAACAGGACACTGCGGAACACAGCGGGACACAGCAGGGACACAGCAGGGGACAGAGCGGGTGACAAAGGCGGGGACACAGCGGGACACAGAGGGGAACACAGCGATTGACACAGTGGGACACAGCGGGATACAGCGGGGGACACAGCGGGGACACAGCGGGTCACAGCGGGGGACACAGCGAGGACATATTGGGATACAGCGCGGACACAGCGGGACTGAGCAGTGGACACAGCAGTACACAGCGGGACACAGCGGGACACAGCGGGGGACACAGCGGGGAACACAGCGAGGACACCGCGGGACCCAGCGGGACACAGCGTCGAAACATCGGGGACACAGCAGGGTACACAGCTGGGGACACAATGGGACACAGCCGGGGACACAGCGAGGACACTGCGGGACACTGCGGGAAACACAGCGAGGACACAGCGGGACACTGCGGAACACAGCGGGACACAGCAGGGACACAGCAGGGGACACAGCGGGACACAGCGGGGGACACAGGGGACACTGCAGGGACCACGAGGGACAAAGCGGGACACAGCGGGGGACACAGCGACGACAAAGCGGGACACAGCGGGGACACAATGGGACTCAGCAGGGTCACAGCGGGACACAGCGGGACACAGCGGGACACAGCGAGACACAGCGGGACACAGCGGGGACACATCAGGGGACACAGTGGGACACAGCTGGGGACACAGCGGGACACAGCGGGGGACACAGGGGGTACAAAGCGGGACACAGCGGGGGACAAAGCGAGGACATAGCGGGACACAGCGGGAACAAAGCGGGACTTAGCGGGGGACACAGTGGGACAGAGCAGGGGATACAGCAGGAGACACAGAATGACACAGCGGGACACAGTGGGGGACAGAGTGGGGACACAGTGGGATACAGCGGGGGACACAGCGAGGACACAGCGGGGGACACAGTGGGACACAGCGGGCGAAAAAGCCGGGGACACAGCAGGACACAACAGGGAACACAGCGAGGACACAGCGGGACCCAGCGGAACACAGCGTCAATACAATGGGGACACAGCGTTACACAGCGGGGTACCCAGCTGGGGACACAAAGGAACACAGTGGGGGACACAGCGGGACACAGCGGGACACAGCGGGGACAAAGCGTGAGACAGAGTGGGGGACAGAGCGGGGGACAGAGCGGGAGACAGAGGCAGACAAAGCGAAGACACAGCGGGACACAGCGGGCGACACAGCGGGACACAGCGGGTGACACAGCGGGACACAGCAGGACACAGCGGGGGACACAGGGAGACACAGCAGGACACAGCAGGACACAGCGTGGGACAAAGCGGGAGACAGTGTGGGACACAGTGAGGACACAGCGGGACACAGCGGGGACACAGAGGGGACTCAGCAGGGGACACAACGGGGGACAAAGCGGGAGAGAGCGGGGGACACAGCAAGGACACAGCGGATCACAGCGGGGACACAGCGGGACACAGCGGGGGACACAGGGGACACTGCAGGGGCCACGGGGGACACAGCGGGACACAGCGGGGGACACAGCGACGACAAAGCGGGACACAGCGGGATCACAACGGGACTCAGCAGGGTCACAGCGGGACACAGCGGGACACAGCGGGACACAGCGAGACACAGCGGGACACAGCGGGGACACATCAGGGGACACAGTGGGACACAGCTGGGGACACAGCGGGACACAGCGGGGGACACAGGGGGTACAAAGCGGGACACAGCGGGGGACAAAGCGAGGACATAGCGGGACACAGCGGGAACAAAGCGGGACTTAGCGGGGGACACAGAGGGACAGAGCAGGGGATACAGCAGGAGACACAGAATGACACAGCGGGACACAGCGGGGGACAGAGTGGGGACACAGCGGGATACAGCGGGGGACACAGCGAGGACACAGCGGGGGACACAGTGGGACACAGCGGGCGAAAAAGCCGGGGACACAGCAGGACACAACGGGGAAAA
>NW_012289231.1:0-1398 GCF_000151885.1 Dipodomys ordii | reverse complement strand
GGGGACACAGCGGGGACACAGCGGGACACAGCGAGAACACAGCGGAGACACATTGGGACACAGCGGGGGACGCAGCGGGACACAGAGGGGGACAGAGCGGGACACTGCGGGGACAAAGTGGGACACAGCGAGGTACACAGTGGGACACAGCGGGGACACAGCAGGACAGAGCCCGGTACACAGGGGGACACAGCGGGGACACAGCGAGAACACAGCAGGACACAGAGGGACACATCGAGGACACAGCTGGACACAGCAGGAAACAGCGGGACACAGCGGGGGACACAGCGGGACACAGCGCGAGACACAGCGGAGGACACTGCGGGACATAGCGGAGGACACAGCGAGGACACAGCAGGACACAGTCTGATACAGCGGGGACACAGCGGGTACACAGCAGGGGACACAGCAGGGACACAGCGGGGACACAGCAGAAACACAGTGGGTCACAGCGGGGACACAGCAGGGTAGTCAGCGGGGGACTCTGCGGGACACAGCGGGGGACTCAGGGGGGAAGGATTGGGACACAGCGGGAAACAGCAGAACACAACGGGGTACACAGCAGAGGACAGCGGGGACACACGAAGGGACAACGGGGACACAGCGGGACAAAGCGGGAGACACAACGGGGACACAGAAGGACACAGCGGGGGACACAGTGGGGGATACAGCCCACACTGTGGGGGACACAGTGGGGGACACAGCTGGGGACACAGTGGGACACAGTGGGGACACAGCGGGACACAGCGGGGAAACAGCGGGACACAGTGGGACACAGCGGGAACACAGAGGGGACACAGCAGGACACAGCGGGAACACAGCGGGACACAGGGGGGACAGCAGGGACACAGAGGGGGACACAGCATAGGACACAGTGGGACACAGCAGGGGATAAGCGAGGACACAGCGGGACACAGTGGGACACAGTGGGGACACAGTGGGGACACAGCGGTAGACACAGAGAGACACAGAGGGGGACACAGCGGGACACAGCGGGACAAAGCGGAACACGGCGGGAACACAGCGGGGACACAGCGGGGACACAGCGGAGGACACAGCGAGCACACTGCGGGACACAGCGGGGCACAGGGGGGACACAGCAGGACACATCGGGGACACAGAAGCGACACAGCGCGACACAGCATGGGACACAGCGGGACACAGCGGGACAAAGCCGGGACACAGTGGGGGACATAGCCCACACAGTGGGGGACAAAGCGAGGAACACAGCGGGGGACACAGCGGGACAGAGCAGGAGACACAACGGGGACACAGCGGGGACACAGCGGGACACAGCGGGACACAGCGGGAACACAGCGGGAACACAGAGGGGACAAAGCAGGACACAGCGGGGACACAGCGGGACACAGGGGGACACAGCAGGGACACAGCGGGACA